>NW_024376495.1:0-50912 GCF_016808335.1 Panicum virgatum
CGAATTATGCCTCATTTATCTTAGAATACCGAAATTGCATTGCATCAATCACTACTGACCAGAATTATGACAATAAATTTTGTCTGTCCAGAGTTCCCCGCCTTCTGGGCCTGAAATTGCTGCAGAATTGAAGCCACATCAGAATTTCAACAGATTCAATTTTATGCGTCAAGATTTACATTCTACTAAGACACAGGCCAACTTCAATAATGCAGATAATGGTGGGACAACGTAAGTAGGCAGCTGATATTTCCATGTACACATGTATATTTGTTCAATGACTGATCATTGTCTGTAATTCTGACTTGACATAAAGGTTAAAGACAGCTGCTGGAGAGAGGCCTTTCAACCTTGGGGGGCGCTTTCCATTTCCTACTTCGCGAATGTTTAATGAACGTGAACAATATTCACAGAAGAAGAGAGATTTTATCCATGTCTTATTGAAGAAAAATAAGACCTTTGTGACGGTGACAGATGCTAGTGGTAATAAAAAGACTGGAGCTTCTGCTGGTTGTTTGGAAGACAGAAAAGGTCGATCTCGTCTCTCGATATGCTGCTGAAGCAACTGCCGAACATGTTGGGCGGTCTGCCAGGAAGATGGGTTTAAGGTCTGTTGTCATGAAAGTGAAAGGGGTTTCTTTTTCAAGAAGAAGAAGAAAGTGATCCTGGGCTTTAGGGAAGGTTTTCGAGGGGAAAGAGTTAGAGATCAATCTCCTATCATGTACATCCACGATGTCACCCAACTTCCGCATAATGGATGCAGACTCCCAAAACAACGCAGGGTTTAGTTCTCTGTGAGCTGAAATTAAATTTGAGTAGGAATAAATCGAATTTTTGAAGGTGATCTGGAAGGCTTTTGTAAGCTGGCAGGTGTTCTGTCTCATGGCTCTCTGCAACTTGTTGGGCTATACAGCCTGGTTTCTGTCCGACTTATGCTATTCAGTGAGTTATGACAATTTTTTTAATGGGTGAAATGCTGGTACATACCAGAAATCTGGACTGTTGTATGATAAGAGCCCTGATTTGACAGTGTGAGAAACTCACCCTTTTTTTCTTTTTCTTTTTCTAGGAAGTAACGGATGTTCAAAGCTGGACGTATCATTTGTCTTTGTTTCTCGCAAGGCGCTGAGAAGCCATAACGTGGAAGAACCTCGTACTTTAACCACCAGTTCTCGAGTTGTTTCTATAGAAGTTCAATTAGGGCAATTTTCAGACATGTTGGGGTAACTTTTTGTTGCAAACTGGATTCTAATAATTTGGATGCGTTAGAAATCTTATAGCTTGAGAACTAAATTTTAGTGTCATATAAATTGAGCCAATTTCAAATTCATGAATGATTCTAATTGGATCATCTTTATATTCTGTGGTTTGATGGCTTCATTTCTTCCGATGTCTCAGGCTATCTTGGATCCTTATAATGTCTTAGCATGTACAAATTTCTTGAATAAGATGAGTGTTTAAATTTGGTGTTAAAAAATCAAACGACCTATAATTTGGAATGGAGGGAGTAAGTAATTTGTTCTTTCCTCGCAGCACGACATAATCTTTGGAGCTTCCATTGTGCAGCCCGCAGGGGTAGTTTCATCTTTTCCAATTTCCCAAACTTCTTTTCTTTCAAAAAAAATATTATTTAATCCCACCGAATCAAAAAGATACCTTCATCATTTATAAAAAACAGAGGCAAAATCATGGCTAAACCGAGGGTGAAACAAGTGATGTTGACGTGCAGGGGTAAAAGAACGCAATTGGCCCACTTCCCCAGCATCGTGTAGTCCTCAAAAACGGACCAAGCAAACGTCAGAGCATTGAAGTCCGCCTACGAACTCTCCAACCACGCCACTCCCAGTTTCCACAGATCGCCTACAAAGTCGTTGCTTGCAGTTGCAGCTGCGATTTGCGGTAAGCATCGGAGGAGAGAGAGAGAGAGAGCCGTCACGTTGCGCGCTTGAACCGGACTGCAGCTTGCTGCGCCTACGCGGCTATGCCTAGGTTCTTGACAAATTAGATGACACCAAGAGGCGAGGAAGGGGTGACATGACATCGAGGGCGACGGGAGAGCGCGGGAGGTTGAGGACGAGACGCCTCGATCACCTTGCCTAGTCTAGCCGCCCGCCTACCTAGCTACGCACCGGTCGAGCAGCTGCAGCTAGCCGGCGGCCACCGTGGCCGGTGAGGGCGCGGGATGACCGCCGCTGCAGCCGGAGAGCGAGGGCTCGCCAATCCATGCGTGCAGCTGGCGTGTTCCACGAGCGTCGAGAGCGTGCGCGCGTTCTGGATCGTCCCGTCCGATGGCGCAGCAGCAGCAGCAGCAGCTTCATTTTCTGGCCAGTGGAAACCGATCCGAAGCTGCGGGCAGCGGCCCCGCACGGGCGCGGGGCGGCAGCACGAGCCGCCGGGAGCGAGTGGTAGATGCGGGCGGCCGAGACCGGGGCGGGCATTATCTGGGCGCGCGCGCGGTGTCGTCGTCTCGTCGTCATCGGCGCAGCGCAATCAGCCAGGCAAGGCCGCCCCGGCCTCCCCCAGTCGCGAGCTCCACCGCGCCCGTCCCCGTCCATGTCCCGGGCCGGGCATCTCCCCCCGACCCGTTCCTTTCCCGCCGCGATCCCGAGAATCCCCCGTAGCCACGCCGCCAATCACGCTGTACTGGAACACACATGACGCCGAGCGATCGAGCTCTGCGCACGACAGATCACGACTAGTATAGAGTATAACTGTATAAGCGGATATCATTTGCTCTAAAAACTATAGGGAGGATCACCACCCCGGGAGGGGAGGAATCTTGGGCGGCTGCCCGATCGGGACGCGCCACCGGGCTGCCGCGCCGCGCGGCGTCGGGCTCGCTGGTCGCCGTCCGTCCAGCCGTCGCCGCCCGGGCGTGTTCAACGCGACGGCAACCACCATCACTGTCCTTGCTCAGCTCGACCGGTGGCTCCCAGGACATGGGCTAATTCGACGCCTTGTCCCGGATCGGAGTCAGAGATTCCTGGGTGATTACCCGGCACAGCGCGCTAATCCAAATCCAATTATTGATGGGTGGTGGAGTGTCCCGTCTCTATATACCCCGCGCCGCGCCTGCCTTTCCCAGCTTTCGCCCAGGACAAGTCGCCCGCTGCTGCCTGCTGGCTGGTTGTTGCTCTCGCAGCCCTCTCTGATCCTGGTCTCTCGGAACCTTCCCGCATGGTGACCGCGGCCGCCTCCGACTGCAGCATGCTCAGCTTCGCATTGGCCCCCTCGTCGTCCGGCCACCGCGCGTCCTGCTCCTGCCGCCGCCGGCCGTGACCCGCCCGCGCCCGCGCGTCACCAGCTGGTCTCGTCGCCTCGACCGCTCGGAGCCGAGCTGTTCGGCGACCGGTGCTCTCGCGCCGCGCGCGACGAACGAACGATGCCTCCTCTAGCGCCGCCGGCGCTAGGCGACAAGGGCGGCGGCTCGCGCGGCAGCAGCGGCAGGAGGCGGCGGCGGCGGGGGGCGGGGGCGGATCGGCAGCGGTCGGCGTCGTTCCACGGCCGCGGCGTGGACCAGCGGCACCAGCTGCAGAAGCAGAGGCCCAAGACGATGCCGGACCTGCTCGCCGGCGTGAGGGGGGCGAGCTTCCGCTCCGGGTCCCCGCCCCCGCGCGCCGGCGGCGAGGCCGGGCTGGTGAGGACGCCGAGCAAGGTGCTGGTGAGCGTGGCCGTGCAGCGCAGCCTGTGGCCGCTGCACGTCATGGCGTCCGCCGAGTGGACCGTCGCCGACCTGGTGGCGGCCGCCGTGGCGCTCTACGTCAAGGAAGGCCGCCGGCTGCTGCTGCCGTCCGCCGACCCGGCCGCCTTCGGACTCCACTACTCCCAGTTCAGCTTGGAGAGTACGTTCCTTGCATCTTCCAATTCTCCTCTGCGCCACGCTACGCTTTAATTTGTCGCTTTGATCCTCTTTAGCGCACCCTCCGTCTCTGCTTTCATCACATCATAGTCTCTAATAAACATCAAAACGGAGCTACCAGATCAACACAACTTATCCCCAAGCTACTGCAGACAGAAAAGATCGTTTCATCCAAAGTTCACTCGATGCATTGAGTTGTCAACAGCTTATCCTCATTTTGTTGACTTGTGGTCCCCACAGATCAGTGACAACTGAGCCCATGGGCCTTTCCTGCTAGTTTTGATGATCTGTCAGCTCAGAGCCACAAAAGAGTGCAGACAGCGTAGAAGCACGGTTGCCTAGTACAAGCTCGATTTGCTGAACCTCTGCTTTAAGATAAACTTGTACCATTCATAACACTTGTTCTAGAGTTGACCATAGAATTAAGTAGGTGAAATGATAACTTGACAAGGTACTTGACAAATATTGTCCAATCATGGACTAATTAGGCTTAAAAGATTCATCTCGTGCTAATCAGTTAGACTGTATAATTAGTTATTTTTCCAACTGCATTTAATGCTTCATTCATAGTGTCCGAAGATTCGATGTGACAGGTACTGTAGGAATTTTTTGAAACTAAACAGGGCCTCATGCAAAGGAAGAGTAAGCCTAGACTAAATATGACATAAGTTCCTGATTAAAAGTGTAGAACAAGTGTTAAAAGAGGCTAAGACAAGCAGTATTTTAATCGGAGGGAGTAGATATTTGGATTCTTTTGTTGTTATTTCCATAATTTTAGTCATCCACTGAAAATTTTATCTTTTTTTTTAAATAATGCTTAGGTCTGGACCCAAAGGCGAAGGTTATGGAACTGGGCTCCAGGAGTTTCTTCCTGTGCCCCAAATCTTCAGCTGCCGGTCAGGCTGCTCCATCGTCGTCCTCTAATGGAGCAAGCGAGGCCAGCACAGTGGTGTCAGGGAACGCACCGGCTTGGCTGAACTATATGCAATTCTGGCCGATGATGTAATCAGCTAGCACCCCCAGCACCACCTTCCATCCATAGTGAGAAAGCGTCTGATGTCCTGTATTTTTAGGAACTAGGTCCAAAAGAATCTCCTAGTTTGCATTCGTGAGACAGGTGGCTACAAGAACATTGTAAATGTGTAACGTATAAGGTTCAAAGGATGAGACTACAGTGAGTGTGTAGCTATCTAAGGTGCATGTGCGATTGTGCCAAAAGCCTGTGCCTCATGTTACATCCCACATTCAGAAACATATCAATTTTTGTGTAATTAGAACAGTTTTAGTGGAAAAAATGCTGTTGTTATCTTATGTAAATTAACTATTGTTTGTACATCTGCATACAGCAAAGAAAAAAAGCCATGGCACAGCCGAGGAAAATGACTGACTGACCTTATATGGGCCTTGCAAGTGACAGGGAAATATCTTAGGGTTTTTTGGATTGACACCATTACAATTTTGGAACTTTGGAAGAATACCATTACTATTCGCCTAATTTGAAGCGTACCATTAAAACTTGAAATTTGTCACTAGAACACCATGGAGTACGTATCCGATGGACTTCAGGCCCAGCCGTAGGCGTATACCCCCATCTGTTTTTCCGTATGGCCCATTTTGCCCCCGTCTCAAGAGGAAAAGGGCGTCGGCCTCCTCTATCTTCCGCGCCCGACCGCTATCGTCTTCCTCCTCCGTCCTTCCCCTTTCCCTCGCCGCTGTGCTCCCCAAACCCTAGCTGACGGCGGCGATTCCAACTCCGGGGCCGGCGGCGAGAAGAACCAATCCGAAGCCCGTTGCGATGGACCCTGTAGACCGCAATGGGTGATCCGCAGCCACGCCTTCCGTTGCGCTGTCCGGTGGAGATGGCGGACAACGACGGTGGGTATGGATCTTCCTCCTCCTTTAGTTGCTTAGTGAATGATTGTGAGAACGGTATCAGTAGATTTGCTTTGGATTTAGTCTATCGATAGTGATTGATTCGATTTTGGGATTTTTCTCTTGTTGCTAGGGTTTCATTGTTCTCACTAGCTCTTAAAGTTGAAGGATTCAGTTCCACAGACAGTAGTGGTA
Organism: Panicum virgatum; assembly: GCF_016808335.1. NCBI lineage: Eukaryota > Viridiplantae > Streptophyta > Magnoliopsida > Poales > Poaceae > Panicum > Panicum virgatum. Next base: position 5,927 of record NW_024376495.1, read on the forward strand.
GAAAAGCATACACAAAGAGACGCGTGATTAAGTGGGATGTTGAAGTAGGTTCTTTTTTCTTTCGACTTGCTAATGAATAACCTGCGCAATGAGTTCCAGTGGTCTAGTAGTCAGTCTGATAGTGTATGGTTCTATGACAAAAGGCTGGGGGAAGATGTCAAGCTAGAGAATGATTTGCATATGCATGACATTTTCGAAATGTATAAGGACCAGATGCAATGCGACTTTATTGTTGGGGTTTTTGATAGTTTTCATAGACAGGCTGATGAGTTTGATGCTTTAGAGCCACTTTGTGTGATCCCACCTGTTTCTTTTGGTGATGATAACCCTGATCAGATCCCACCCAATAGCAAAGACATGCCAGCTGGACTTGGTAATGATGCTGCTGATCCTATTGACCATAATTCTGGGGAGGCAAAATTTTTACCAATAGATCCAGAGCCTGAGCTTGAGGCTGACATGGAGCCTGATATCTTTGATAATGCTGAGGAGTATGTTGGAATTGATGATGAGGTTCAGTTCATGCCTGTACCATCTCCTCAGGCAGCTAACAATCCAGCCCCAGAACCATCTAACAATGCTGAATATCCTTCTTTTCATGATGCTGATGAATTTGATGGGGTTCCCAATGCTGAAGGAGGAATTTCTCCTGAGGCAGAGGTAAATGATGCAGATCCAGAGGAGGTTCAGGTTATCCATGATCCAGAAAATCCCAAGATAGAAGTGGGAGAAAGGTTTCCTGATATTGTTGCATTTAGGAAGGCAGTTAGGCATTATGCAGTTCTGACAGGGTTTGAGTTTGCCAAAGTCATCACAGACCAGACTAGGTTCATTGCCAAGTGTAAAGCTGAAGGATGTCCTTGGCGCATACATGCTTCAAGAATCTCTCATGGCAAGGCAATAGAGGTGAATTGTCCTTGTATTTTGTATTCCTGTTTTGCACTATCCTACCATAAATTACTAATAATGTTTTTTTCTTATTTGCAGATCAAAGTATTGCCTGCAAAGCACAATTGTCCTACTACTAAACTGATAGGTTGGGGGATTGGCTGAAGAGAAATCCAACTAAAGGTCCAAAGGATTGTAAGGAAAATTAGAGGAGGATTATGGTATCAAACTCAAGTACTCCAAACCATGGTCAGGCATGAAGGTAGCACTAGAGCAGATCCATGGAAAGTATGATGAGAGTTTTCAACTTCTTTTCATCTGGAAAGCTCAGATTGATCAGTCATCACCTGGCAGCATAGTGCAGATAGAGTGTGAGAGGGTTCAGAATTTTTGTAGCTCTTAGACCTTGTATTGATGGATTCCTAGAGGGGTGCAGACCATTTATAGGTGTTAATGCATCCAATTTGTATGGCAAGTACAGAGGACAGTTGGCATCCGCAACTGGTGTAGATGGGCACAATTGGCTGTATCACATTGCATATGCAATTTTTGATAAAGAGAATGAGAACAACTAGGTTTGGTTCATAGAACAGCTGCACAGAGCCATTGGAGATGTTCCAAACCTGGTTATTTGTACAGATGCTTGTAAAGGTTTAGAGGCGGCAGTAGGTGCAGCATTCCCACATGCTGAAAATAGGGAGTGCATGAGACACCTGCACCAAAACTTTATGAAGCACTTTTCAGGTGATGTCTTCAGTGATCACCTGTATCCAGCTGCTAGAAGCTACACAAATGGCATGTTCCAGTGGCACATGAGGAAAATATATGAGTTTGCAACTGACATAGTTGAGTATCTTGAGACACACCACAATAGGATATGGTACAGATGTGGGTTCTCTGAAAACAGCAAGTGTGATTACTTGACTAATAATGTGTCAGAGAGTTTCAATGCTCAAATAAAGAAGTTCAAGGGTTTGCTGCTGCATGAACTAGTGGACAAGCTGAGGGAGCTCATAATGGAGAAGAGGTACTTGAGAAAGAAATTGGCTAGGCAGTGGCCCGAAGGAATTTACCTAATATCATGAAAGAGTTGAATCTAATTAGCAACCAACTCAAGGTCATAAAAGTGTCAATGAGTGATAATTACATAGCTGAGGTCACACTTTTGGACCAATGGAACAACCAGAAAAGGCAAACAGTAGATCTGCAGAATCACAATTATTTTTGCAGGGAGTGGCAAGTTACTGGGAAGCCATGTAGACATGCCTTGGCATGGATACTGTCCAATAGGGGGATAAAAATTGAAGATTATGTTCATGAGTACTACTCAGTGGCTAGATTCAAAAAGCTTATGAAGCCAGAGTTGAAGGAATACCAGATAGGTCCCGGTGGCCTGAAGTGAATCTGGGTTACAAAGTGTATCCACCATTATTGGGTAGAGGACCAGGCAGGCCAAATGTGCAAAGGATTAGAGGGTGCCTAGAAAAAAGGGCCACCAAGAAAAAGGTTAAATGCAAGAGATGTGGTGCACTAGGCCATTTTGCCAAAACTTTCAAAGATGCAGAGGTTGGTGAAGATGGTGAAAAAGGGTTAAACAGGAACAAAAGGTAAGATTTTTTTGGAAACTAATGCATTTCATTGAAGCATAAGAACCTTTCATGTGCACTAACTGTAATTGTTGCAACCATACTTGTAGAAAGAAGGCCACAGATGATGATGTTGGCCCCTCAGAAGTGAAGAAACAGAAAAAAAACAGAAGAAAAAGAAGGCCACCCCCAAAAAGAAGAAGACCTCTGTGAAGAGGAAACAGAAGAGGGCAGAGGCAAACCCAGCTCCCACGGCTGTGTCCAGCATCAGGAAACTTTTATTCCAAGGAGAGTCCGCTTGACAGACTGCTTGACAGTGTGATGTTCAATGTTGTCTTGGTGCTTTTGGGAAGAGACTTGAAATGCGAACTATGTTCATTGCTGTAATGTAATCTGGGTACTAGTTACCCTTAGTTAATTATGATCTTGTAATGTCAGAAATGCTCATGTACTGCTTCTAGTTACCAATTTCGGTGAACTATGTGCAACCTGAACTTCAGTCCAATTTCGGTGAACTTGTAATGTCAGAAATGCTCATGTATTGCTGTCAAATATTACAATCTGTGCAATTTCGGTGCAATCTGTTACATGCTCATATTACTGCTCATGTTATTGCTCATCAGTTACATGCTGTCACAATTGACACATCTCAGATTATTTCCAAACAAGATGCTGAAACTTGGTCATATATTGCACATAAATCAAGCTCCAATTACAACCAAATGACATGAAGTTCAAACTCTAAGCTAAAACAGCTACATTACATGACCATTCCTCATTACTTTCGAAACATTGCCACTAGGAGAGCACCTAACATTGCCAAAAACACAACAAAAACAGCTGCATTGCCCACCACAATTGGACTATTACCCTTCCTGACCTCATCTGCTAGTTCTTTCATTTCGTTCCTCAGGTTGGAAATCTCCAATTTGATGTCACCAAGTTGCATCTTCAAGTCAAGTGCTACAATCCTCAACTCCCCACTAACCACCTGCTGTTGTCCTTGAATACCAGGCGTAGGAGACTGCTCGACCTCTTGAATGTGCCCAGAACCGACAGAGCTCTCTAATAGATGTCGATGATTATCGCGCAAATACAGCTCATATGCAGCCTCGAACCAGAACTCACCGCACTTGTTGGAGCACCTGTAGTAGATGTTGTCATTCTTGCTCCTGTACTTAGCAACCGGCGCGTGGCACTTGGGGCATTGGATGAGAGGGAGAGCCTTCCTCTGATGCGAACAGCTTGAACCCGTGCCTGCCATGACCGAGGAGAAGGCGGTGTCGACGGTGGAGGCGGACCTGGAGGCAGCGTTGACGGCGGAGGCGGACCTAGATGCGGCGTCCACGTTGCAGCAGGAGTTGGCGTCCACGGCCGAGGCGGAGCTGGAACCAGCATCCACGGCGGGCGGATGCGGCGTCGACGGCGGCCGGAGGAGTCTGCATGGACGGCGGAGGAGGCACCTAACCCTAGAGTGAGGCGAGGAGGAATACAATAGTGGTCGGGCGCGGAAGACAGAGGAGGCCGACGCCCTTTTCCTCTTGACCCGGGGGCAAAATGGGCCATACGGAAAAACGGACAGGGGGTATACGCCTGCGGCTGGGCCCGAGTCCATCGGATACGTACTCCATGGTGTTCCAGTGACAAATTTCAAGTTGCTTCCAATTAGGCGAATAGTAACGATATTCTTCCAAAGTTCCAAAATTGCAATGGTGTCAATCCAAAAAAACCCAATATCTTAAATATCCATGCCACCACTGCCCTTTTTTTTTCTACTTTTGCTTTTGTCCTGCGCTAGGAATAGACGATAGATGCCATAATCATCAGTTGCTAGATGCCATCAGCCTCTTTGTACTGGACGCACCCAATGCTTTACCTGTACACAGTAGTGTGTTGACATCTTGTTAGGGGCAAGTGCAAACTGTGTCATGCCAGATTCTAAAATATCTAACATTTATGAAGTTTGAAAATTCCCGTGGGAAAAAGTTGGTGCGATAATCTTGTGCTAATTAACTACTGTACCTGGGTCAAGATAGCAATGGTTTCCAGATAAGGAAAATGATTGACTAACCTCTGTATGGGTCTTGAAACTAGAAAGCGGCAAGGAAATATCTAAAATATCCACAGTTCCAGCGCCTTAATTTCTTCTGTCCTTGTTTTGTCTGGCTCTTTGATGGAGATAGAGGGGACAGTCAGCTGCTAGGTACAATCGACCTGTCTTTGGATGCACCAGATGTTTATCTGCAGAAAAGAACATTGATGTAAGGTTTTGTTTTCCATCTGGAGAATAATTTGATACATGCTCGGACAACTTACAAGCTGATGAGGAGGGGAGGCTGTTAAGTCCCATCGCCCGTCGGCTACTCTAGTCCACATGTTGTACCGAAAAGTGAGCAGGTCCGGAGATAACATGCTCGGAGATTACCGGAGGCAAAGGACAAAGGATAGCTGTTCAGTGAAGCCACCACCTCCAGGAACCAGGACTAAAGCGGGTGAGTGATGGCGTCTGAAGGTAACAAGACCAGGGTGGCACTTAAACACTGGTATCTATAAATTCTTCATTGAAACCGAGCTCTCAGCATTAAATAGCACCAGGTACAAAGAAGTGAAACAAGCATCGACACTATATAGACGACAATAGCATATAATATCTTATCATTGAAAAATAAATAATCGTGCGAGAGGATCTCTCAAACACTACAAATTGAACAATAGCGTTACAGCTTACAGCACTACATTCTGATTTGCGTACCCGTGAACTATTTTACATAAGCCCTCCCACTAATCTACAGACCACATTACGAACAGGTATTACAAGATAAATACTTTTTTAAATGTGGAAGTTGCTAACACAACACATAATACACAACATGCATCTGAGAGAAATCAAGGTGCAGGCTTCCGTCTGATGAACACGTTGCACCACTTGATAAATCCATGCAAGCAATAAATGCATGATGGTCCCCAGAGTATTGGCATGTCCTCAAGCTGTGCTAGAGTAAATCCTCATAATATTAAGTGATCCTTCCAGACTGGTCAACTAAGGTGCCTATTTGATCTCCACAAATCGCTCTGGATATGTTACCAGGCTCTAACATATTAAAGATGACGACTGCAAGAAACATACGGACACAAGTGTCATCTTATCTAAACTGCTAATACATCAGCAAAGCAACTCTGTTGATAATTAGTTGATAAGGGGTACTAACCAGGAATGTTGTTCTCCTCACAACACGTTACTGCTGTCATGTCCATTCTGCTGAATCCTCTTGCTGCTAACTCCCTGAAGGAAATGTGCTCAAATGGTGTGTTACTATTGCCTCTAGGGGGGCAACCATATTCATCATCACCAACAATACCTTTAAGGACAACATCTGCATTGACTGATTGAAAGTGCATCTAGTCAGATTTCCTCTTCATATCAGCTGCCGCTTTAATAGAAACAAAATTAAAGCTGTGAAGAACAGGAATTTGTACGCGCAAGACCACTGGACAAGTCAGAATAATGAATAGAAGCATACTTTCAGAAGCTCTTAAGGCAGCAGCTGTATCTGTTGTGAAAAGTGGATTCCCTATGCCAGCACCAATCCCACCAAAGATAACAACCCTCCCTTTTTCAAGGTGACGTATTGCTCGCCGCCTAACGTATGGTTCTGCAACTTCTTGAATCATCAATGCGGTCTGGACTCGTGTCTCCACACCTATTTTTTCTAGTGATGCTTGAAGAAGTACCGAATTCATTACTGATGCCATCATTCTGACAATTAAAACAGGCAGGTGTAAGCATATACCCATGTCACTGAAATAGCAGTTCACCAAAAGCCCTTGACTAATATAGAAAGAAAGCTAGAATCCAAGCGTGCGTAATGTAAGATGAATAGATGTGGAATTTTGTAGCTAAAAGATGTATACGAAAGAAAACCACGGACACTGAACTCCATTTATCATTATTCAGTTAAGACTGAAAGGTGTGTCTGCCTATGGAAGAAGACAAGTTACCAATTTACAAGTTCAAATGCTCATGCTCAGTTTCTCTGCAGTACCAGCACTAGTGAGTATTGGTACACTTGCTGGCCTGCTCTCCTGGCTTAATGGACTGGGCTAGTCGCGACTAGTCATTCAACTCGGTCCACATGCTACTTACTCAACTTGACTTTACAACTTAGAAAAATCTTGAATACTATATAGCATTCTTGTTCCCATTCAGGCCTCCATCACAGACCAACAACGCAGATGACCCTAAAAGTAGAAAGAAAAAAATGTCTGTTCTTTAAAAAAAATGTCTTTGTTGTTGCAACTTGTCAACAATTTCTTACGAAATTCAAGAGGACAATGTTGTCAAGAAAGCACCAGTGACAGTATGATCTTGTTAAAAAGCTCTTGTGGTTCTTAAACTCTATGTTATACGGACACTGATACGTGTATCAGTATCGAGGCCGATACGGATACGGCGATACGGTACTTCCCCAAAAAACCCCGATACGTGGATACGTTTCAGAATTTTTTTTAATAAATAAATAAAGAACAATGCATATCAAAGTTCACAATAATAATAAATTAAAGTTCAATACCAGTCATACATAGGCAAATACCAAATAGTAGTCAATACATAACAAACATAGACAAATCTAGGAAACTAATATAATTTATTAAGGACAGCTTGCAGGCTTGCAGTTCGATGCTTCATGGCTTATGCTTCTACATCCTCCACAAGGTGCTTCATTCTCATGAATGGTAACATAAGCCCACGATGGAGCCTTTATGTCAATCGTGGATGCAGATCCTACACTACCACTGGCACTTGCGCTAGCATTAGAACCTCCAGCAGCAGCACTAGCACTAGCATGGCTCAATGTAGCCATCTACAGAAGAAGGCAAGAACAGATTGAGGTCTCTAGATCGGGGGAGGAATCAGAGAGGGAAACAGAGGAGCAGAGGAAACTCACCGGCGAATGGGAGATTGCAGCCAGCAGTCCTCCTTTCCGGTCGCCGGCGGGCGGCGGCTCGTCGCCGGCAACGGCGCTCGTGCGGGAGGGACGTCTGGCCGCCTGGTCGGGGGAGCGGACGTGCGTGCCGCTGCGCGAGGGAGCGTGGGGGGCAGAGAGTGCTAGGTCACACGAGGTGGGATATGGGGCTCAGGTGCTTCGTGGGCTGGGCCGTATCCCCAAAACAGGCCGAGACGTGTCCAGCCGACGTATCAATGTATTTACCATTTTTTTCCGATACTCCATAGACACGTCTCGACGCCGTGTCCGCGCCGTATCCATGTCCGAGACGTCTCGGACACGTGATACGTGGCCTTTTGGCCGTGTCCGTGTAACAGAGCTTAAACTCAGTGACTCACTACACAAGTATTAAATTAGACTCTACACTGATGCATATGGCTCCAGCGAGACTATGAACTTGAACTGGCACTTGCCAATATAATGCCGGTTTAGTACGATACATAAAGATCTGCTTAAGGAAACATCTAATGGATTCTAATCAATAAGCAGATCCAACCAATTGCTCGATCAATCTGTCCACTGGAATACAACCAACCAAGGCCAAGCGTTTGTCTACATTACGAAGTAAAACGACAAAACGTTTGTCTCATTCTGTAGGACCCATCCAAATATTTTTTGTTGCATGCTATCATTATTCTGTCAGGCTAAAAATGTAGGTGCAGCAGACAGGACAAATATCAAAAGGAAATAAAAAGGAGAAAGCAATGTCAGAAAATTACCCGATTGGGTACGTTGAGGCTCGATCAGTACCAGTTGCAGCTACCCAATTGTCACCACAGAATATATTCCGCCCTCCTACCACAATTGCCACCTAATAGGAGTGAATGCAATATAATTTGACAAGTGTTTCTTCATATAGGAAAAATGCACCACTCAGATCAAATGTATGTGCTCTTTTTACCTCCACACCATGATGGCACGCCACTTGAACTTCTCTAGCAATCAGCATTATAATCTGACAAGATGACAAGTTTAGTGTGAAACGATCAGGAGTTCAGGACAGCATGAAAACCAGATTTAGCACCAGCAGTTAATTTATACTACCTTGGGGTCAACATTTTGAGGAGCTGCTCCTGCCAACGCAGTGCCCCCAATCTTCAGAAGCACCCTCTTCCATCTTGGATTTGAAAGAGAATTTGCTCTGGAGCTGCCAACCACAGTAAGAGGGCCAGCGCTGGAAAGAGGACACCTACAGTGATAAAAATTAGCTGAGACTAGTAGATCCCCAAATTAATCAAGCAAAAATGTCAAAATGGGCCACCTTTTGCTGGCGTGCTGCTGCTGCTGCCTCGGTTTTTCATCCTCTACTACGACAGGCGCCTTGGAGGAGGCAGGAGACGCAGAGGTCCCGACGATCTGCTCCATCTTCTTGAACCAGGCCCAGTGGCTGACGGCGCCGGTGCCGGAGCTGGCGAGCCGCTGGCACTCCACCTTGTAGCGCTTCTTAAGGTTATCGATCTTGTTCTTACATTGCTCGATGCTCTTGCCCCCGGTAGTCTTGCCCTGCCCGTCGGTCACGGCGGCGGCCACGTCCTCCCAGTCCCGACCTCGCAGGTTCCCCCGGTTGAGCTGCTCGAATCGGTCCGTGTACGCGTCGAGGAGGCTGCTGATGGCGCCGTCCGTCCACTCCTCCCGATCCTTGCGGTAGTCCGACGCGCCCGAGCTCCCCCCGCCACCGCGGCCCTTCTTCCCCCCGCCCCCGCCGCCGCTGCCGCCGCTGTTGATGTAGGAGCAGTACTCGCCCCCATCGCTGCTGAATTCGTCGGGGCGCTCCCTGGCCCGCTTGGCGTGGTGCGCCGCCTTGCCGCGCTCGGCGTGGTGGTTGCTCTCCTCCTGGGCCTGCGCGAAGGAGCCGGCGCCCGCGGCCACGGTCGCGCCGGCGAAGCAGAAGGCCTGGGCGGGCGGCGCCGCCGCCGCCGCCGCCGCGGGCTGCAGCGCGGCGGTGGCGGGCTGGGGCGGGGGAGCTGCCGGCTGGTGGGTGTCGTCACCGAGGAGGCCGAAGTCGTCGTCGCAGGAGGCCATGGATGGCCGCGCGTGGCGGCGTTAGGGTTACGCGCGGCGGGCTCCGCTTCCGGGCACGGCGGCGGCGTTAGGGTGACGACGTTACCCACCGGTGGTCGCGCGGGTTAAGGCTTTCTCCAACTATTCCCCCATCCAACTCCCCCCAACGTACTATTTACTATATTTTACTATCTCCTTCCAAAAAATTCCTCCCCCTATAACTCCTTCTCTCCAACCATTCCCCTCATATCTATTCCCCCTATATACTATCACTCATTAACTAACTATTTATTTAACGTTTTTGAATTTTAAAAAAATCATACAATATTTGTACTGTCATAATACGCATTATCATCGTGTTACGGGGCTCAAACGAGATTAATATCGCGAAGAAACGGTGTGATTAGAGATATAGGGGGAGTTGAAACTCACCCTATATATGAGGGAAATTTCAACTCCCCCTGTATATAGAGAGAGCTGTGGAGGGAGCCATTGGAGGGCTCGCTCCCCAAAGCCCCCCTACGTAGGGTGGGGGGAGGGATACGGGGTGCCGTTGGAAAACGCCTAATGGGGGCGGGCGGGCGCGTCGCACGGAGCCGTTACGGCTGGCTCACGGCTCCGTCACCGCGGGCGCGTTACACGAAATGAGATGGGTCCCATAAGCCGGCTGGTCAAACGGGAACAAAATGGATCGGCCGGCAGCAGGCAGGGCAGAACCAATAGGCCACCGACAGGCCATTTTGAGCTGGTCCAAAATACTAGCACTGGCTTGCGTACAAGCAAATTTTGGAGGAAACTTTGATGACACTTGCAGCAGAAAATATAGCACCCCCCCACCCCCCACACACACACTTCATAGAATCTTGAAACAAAATACCTCAAAAATTGGCCCCTGGGCTACGTAAAAGTGAAAGGATAAGGATTCAGTAAGCACTGGTATGATTAGAACATTCTACGTACCATCTAAGAATATGGAATTGTTTGCCTTTTATTTTAGCTATTTGGTTTCTTGCAGAGTTTTTTTTTTTGAAAAGTGTTTCTTGCAGAGTTAAGACACAGTACATATAACTCATAAGCATTATGTTCCGCTGCCCGTACCACTTCCAAGTGGTATGGATCAAATAAGTTTTGACACTAAAATTGGTGCAACAATGACATAAAATGGAACAAGTTTTACACAGTGACGACGAGAGTGTAAATGTTACTAATACAATCCCAAACATCAAAATCATAGTGGGCACAGCGAGACAAATCTATTTTTTTGTATTGATTTAGATTTTTACTCATAAGATTTCATTTATCAAAATCATTATTGACACATATGGATACTTGCAGACAACTGATCCCCAATGAGCGTTCAAATTTGAGCTATCCAATTCATTTTCACATTCCAAAACATTTGGATTCATCTTCACGCATAAAATGTGGATATTGGCATGGAAGTAGGCTATTTGATTCATCTGTGATCCGCTTGCCTGATACAACTTGCATAGCAGGGTAACTTACAAAGAATGACCCTAAATCCGCAACGTGTAAATTTAGGAGTAAACTCTCCATAAACCAATAGCCTCCTAAAATTGTCTTATTGATAGTTTGGGCTCCATCATAACCTCTCTCCATGTACTTTAATAATCAACAAATAACTGTAGTTGCTAAATAAAAACACCAATTCGCCAAATATGTTGTAAACAAAAAAAATATGGAGCTAATTTTCTCTATGTAGCAACCATGGACCATGGTATTGTGTAGCCTAAGTACTGGTCATGGTAAACACACTACACTCAACAGTCAACACCAGAGATGGATGCTGCCCGAAGGAGAACAGAGGAATCGAACAGAAAACTACATTTTATTTCCATCCTGAAGATGGATATGTCAAATCCTCGGTGCTACAAGATTGAAATACATAATTGCATGTATGCATCCAGATGAACCTCAACTATACATAGCAATGGCTGAAACCAATTACGAATTTCCAGTTAAGATTCTCACCACTGGAATCTTGACAATGCACTATATAGCAGCATAATATTATGACACCAAGGGGTAATGTCCAAAATGTAAAGATTTGCTGAATTGTGTTAATGCATTAACGGTGAAGGCTAGAGAATTCCCAGATAGGCATATAAATATCATATAATGTTCAATGTAGCTAGGTTGCAGCGCAGGGGAAGGATGACAATACCCCTTGTCCCAAAAATAAGGTATTTAGTTTTGTCCTAAGAAACTTTCCTAATTTTGAGCAAGTCTGTAGAAAGATGTATCAACATCAAATTAGTTTTATTAAAACCGCAATTACATACATCTTAAACAGTGCATTTATGGAAGTTGCTACACTATTTTTCTACAAACTTTTTTTGAAAAGCTAATTTTTCTACGAACTTGACAAACTAAAACAAATTACATTTTGAAATGGAGGGAGTAGCAAACAGCCTGTAATATTTGAAGCACCTACTTACAACTGAAAAATCAAATTCAGGTGAAAGTGTTGAGGTGTAGATCAAAATCCATATTTGGTTGTTGAAAGATAGATACGATCAAGGGTACCCTTGGAGATGGAAACACATATGATTTGACTCTGTAAATGTAGTGTTGTATGCTAGTCGAGTCCAAACTGAACTGTCAGTTCACATAAAACATGTAGAGTTCACAAAAAACCACAACATCAGATCCTGAGTTGCAATTGCAAGGTTTTCCCCTTGTCCTCAGAAAGAATCACAACAGAAGCAATGTTTGAAACACAAGAATTCATGCTTTTCCACGCAATGTGGAGATAATTGCAGAAGCACCTTAGCAATAGCCAATAGGATTTGACAACTCAAGTTCCAAAAAGTAGCAAGTTGTAAGCATCATTTAGAATGTAGAAGCAAAGCAAATACAATGATTTACTTAGAATGCCAGCTACTATAATCGTATAACAAATATCTGCATCTAACCAAATATTTCCACGAAGGGTCATATATTTAATACAGACTGTATAGTAGTATTTCAGTAACCATTCCATATAGGTAAAAATAAAATACATGAGATTGCAAAGAAAATTATCTGTATAAACTCTATCAACTTGCAAAGCGTAGAAACAAGTGCCTGGTAGAAAAGAAAAAACAGAAAAACACAATAAGACAAATAAAGTTGCAAAAGGAAAATCTATCACTGAAGATTGACAAATCATAAGTTGGTTTTCCCTGCAAGCAAGAAGATACTATCAAGTCAAGCAAATTGTTCACGAACCATTTGATGAACCTTAATAGTTGAAAAATTGAAACGATTTTGCAAGCATTATCCTTGCAAAATTCCTTAATCAACTAAGCAACATGGGATTTCCATACGAAACTTGGCATCCCATATCAATACTGCAAGCAAGATAATCTTATAAAAGGGAATAAAGAAGTACAGCAACCATGATGATTTGATGACGCTTTCAAGTTTCAAAACATCAATACAGATATAACAGCATGCAAAGTTAAGTATCTGAAGGAACCTCTGAATAGCACAAGCAACACATTGCTTGCAACAAAACTGTCATGATGATACTTGCAAGCAATTGTCCAAATATTCGGTTCTAAGGAATTGGTGAACACTTTGAGCCTATCAGAAACATTGTGCCATTACAATCCCACAATAACTTCTGAAAGTAGAGAAGATGAAATGTATAGAACTACAAAAAGGTCTAAACAATTTAAAAAATATGTCACGCGGCTAATAATAATAATGCACCATACCTTTCTAAAATAAGAAATTTGTGCATCACCTAGTGTGATAGATGAGGTCTCTGAGACATCAACTAATTCTTGACGGCAGGTACCATTGGAGACTCATGGTCTCATAATAATGGTGACTCAGTGTCAGATCACTTGGAGTTAGATGAGGTCTTGAGACATCGAGTTATTCTTGAAGGTATTGTGTTAGACTCATAAACTCAAGAGTCATGACAATGGAGACTCAGGATCAGACTGGGCATTCAGGTGGTGCACAAGGAGTAATCTGGCACGGTTGACAGCTGCAAAGTAGACGCAGATGTGCTCCTCAAGGTCAGCAAGCTGCCGTAGCAGGCTGGGGTGATTCTTCCTGAGCTGCCGCACCACCTCCTCTATGGTGTGATGCTGCCCTCGCCCACAGTCCAGCCCAAGGCGGACAAGCATCTTGTCGCTCTCCACAGTGGCATGGAGCCTGCCCACCAGCCGCTCGATCGTGTCGACGTCATTGTTCAAGACGTAGGTGCCCCTGGCCGTGGCGTCCAGCCGGTCCATGTGCTTCTGCAGGCGTTTCATCGAAGCTGCCAATGGACAGCAGGAGCTGGATGCAGCACAAGCAGGGGCCGCCGCCAGCAGCGCCGTAAGGGCGTGCGTCGCAAGCACGAGGCCCGCGACGGCGGCGCCGGTGGCGCAGGCGATGAGGCAGATGCCCGACCCGCGCCTGGCGCAGCGGAGCCAACGGCGCCTGCGCCGGACACTGAGGAGGCGAAGGTCGAGGTGGTTCCTGAGGCCGGCGAAGCTCCGGTGAACGCCCTGGAACCCGGCCCCGGGCGCCGGGAACGGGTTGGGCATTTGGTCGAACAGGAGGAAGGCGTCGAAGGCGCAGTCGCAGTGCGGCGCGGCGAGGCGCGGCGAGAGCGGGATGAGGGCGAGGAGGTCGGTGATGGGCCCGTACAGCGCCCGCGCGCGGCGGAGCGCCCGGCGGAGCGAGAGGCAGAGCAGCGACGCGTTGTGCGTGCTGCGGAGGTAGTCCGCCGCGAGGCGGGTGAGCTCCGTGTCGGGCGCGTCCCACAGTGCGCGCTCCACCACCGCCTCCTCCGGGCGGAGCACGCCGGCGAGGGTGATCCTGTCCAGCACCTCCTCCTCCTCCTCCTCCTCGTCGCTGCCGCCGCCGCCTCGCACCCCCCGTCGCCAGCCCCCGTCTACATGGATCTTATCCCAGATCTCCTGGTAGGACTCGGTGTGGATGGCGAGCCTGTACTCCTGGCTGAGGTTGATGGTGGCCGCCGACCTTGGGGTGATCCCCCGCCCCTCCGCCGCTGCCGCGCCGCTGCTAGCAGCGGTGCTCGAGCTCGTGCTCGCATTCGCGCTCCTGGTGTTCCCGTCAGAGCTCGAGGAGCCCGCCTCCTCGCCTCCCTCCGCGCCGGCGCCGGCGCCGCGCCGCGCCCACGGTCGCATCGCCCGTCCAGTCGTCGCGGCCGGTGAGCAGGAGCAGCGACCTCAAGCCAAGCGGCAGGCGTGGACGCAAAGTTATAGGAAAAAGTTTAAATAACCCCCCAGACTATGATACGTTGGATACATAGGACTCTGAGGTATGAAACCATATACCAGACACATTAAACTTTTGCAAATGGTACAAACAACCCCCCAAGGCGGTATTGGAGCCCGGTTTTGCCCGCGTGGCTGTCCACCCTGGCTTCCCCCGCCACCGTGTCTCTTGTCCCCGCCTGTCAGACCACCAAGGTGCTCTCGCTGCTGAAATAGGGCGGAAGAGGAGGCGGGCAGCCGGCTTATTTTGGCGCGAAGAGAAGTGCGGCGGCGGGGAAAAAGGAGGCGAGCAGGTTGCGGTCCGGTGAGGGAGGAAGGCTCCTAGGGCCGGCGAGGCGACCTGATGGCCGAATCGACCTCCTCCTGGGTCTCTTCTACAGGGGCGCGACCATCATCGAAGGGGCCGCCGGTGCCTGCCCGCGAAGGTCCTCTGGACTATGCGCCTGCGGTGATTTGCCGGTGCGGGCTGAAGGCACCGAGGAGGGTTTCGTGGAGCGACGACAACCCGGGGCGCAGGTACTACCGATGCAGCAGGGCACGGGTAAGGATGACTCTCTTTGTTGTTGATTTTGTTTGGAATGGTTCAGGAACAATTCCTTCTTGATGTGCTTTGTTCCTTTACAGTCAGCTATGGACTGCAAGTTCTTCTCGTGGTTTGATGGTGAGCATTCTGAATTCATGAAGACCTTGTTGATAGATCTTCGGAATGCTGTGTGGAGGATGAAGGCAGAGAGAGATGAGGTTGATGAGCTTCAGAGTGTTGATGTGACTGTAAGCAGGGAGCTTGAAGATCAAAAGAAGATGAACCAAAGTCTGCAGGAAGAACGAGAAGGAATGAAAAAGAAGTTGGCAGAGAAGGATGAATTGCTACAAGCAATGGCTATGAAGATGTGTGCAGGGGATAGGTCCAGATCAGTCTGTCCCTTTGTGTGTGTATTTGTGGTTGGTGTGATGCTAGGTGTGATGTTAGGTGTTGTGATGGCTTGATGTCAGGTGCTGTCCAGGATTGATGCATTTTGTGTGTAAGGCATGAATGAATGAATGAGCTATTTTGTGTTGACCTCAATGAATCTCAGAGCAGTTCACAATAAAAATGTGCATTTTGTGCATCTCAAACCAGTTCACAATAGGAATGCATAATTGAACAACTGGAACAAGAGCATATGAATTTGTGCAAATTAAAGTGCAGTTAGTTGCACTTATATCCATATCTATGTTTGTGCTACCCTTCAAGGACTGGTGAAGTCAGGTGTTACATGAAGTTTTCACAAAAGACCAAGCAAAAGACATGTTCATCCAAAAGGCTGCACAAGTGCATCATGCACTTCTAGTGCCAGGTCCTACATGGACACTGAATATAATACATTGTTCATCCAAAAGACTAACTGAACTAGCTGATCTATTACTATTGTCTTCCCTACTGCCTATTACTAGATGTTGTCCCCAAACAACAGATGGGCAATTCTTGAACGCCTTAGAGATGTCCCTCCTTGGTTTGCTGGCTGGGTAATGGAACTTGTCTGGCTGCCCCAGGTACCTTGTGCGGGAGCATGGACAGGAACTTGAGCAGGGCCTTGAGCCAGGTCCTACAAATGGAGAGGTGTAAATTTTTATAGAAACAAAAATGCCATAGGACACTGAGGGCCTCACATACCTCACTAAGTTTCCTCTTTTTACCCCTGGATGTAGATTGTCGATTTGCCGAAGTTGATGGCTGCCCATCTTTCTTCGTCTTCTTTGCATCCCTCTTTATATGTGCATTCTTTTTTTTGCCTGCTTCTGGGTTCTTTGGACACCTTCTTGCATTGTGAGTTGATTTTCCACACAGCCTGCAAGTCATCTTTGTGCCAACCCTGCTAAGCTTTGTCCCCTTTGGTGCCTCACCAGGCTCCCTCCTTCTCTCAGTTTTGGGCCTACCTGGCATCTTGACAAAACCTGGAGGTTCTGGCCTTGGCATATCAGAAATTGGCCAATTGGCTGGGCCCTCAACTGGCTGGAGGACATGAGCATAGGTTTTATTGTACTCTGACACAGAGAAACATGGAGCTATAAATTCATCCAGCACTTTGGAAGCTTTGTAGATGCAGCTGATGGCATGGCAGCAGGGCAGTCCTGAAAGCTGCCAGTACCTACATGAGCAAGTCCTTTGCTCCAAGCTGACAATGAACCTGTGACTCTCTTTCATCTGCACCTCAAAGCCATCATCTCCATTCCACAGCACATCACATTTGCCTGACCTTATGATGTTGACCTTCAGCTTCTTGAAAATGTTAGGGCAAATTGTCCCTGTCCACTTCTCTGCCCTTGCTCTGTTCTCTTGAATCCTCACCATTAACTTCTTCCTAATTGCTTCATTCATGGAAATAACAGGAAAGAATCTTGCATCCATGATGCAGTTGTTGAAGCTCTCACACAGATTATTGTCCACGGAGTCACAATTGGATCCCAACCTGAAGAATGCTCTGCTCCAGTGCTCAGGGCTAGTCTTCATCATATCCTGAGCTCCTTGTGGTGTATCTTGAGCTAGGCGGGCCCTATTGTAATTGAAAAGTATTCTATTAGGTGCCTTAGCACAACCCCACCATTTCTTTTGCAACTCCTTATCTGTATGTATCTTCCTCCAATTTGCATATATATGCCTTGCACACATCCTGTGTTCAGCATTAGGAACCAGTTCACTCACTGCCTTTAGCAAGCCCTGTATATGAAGCATCACAATTATCAGATGTATACAATTAAGGAATTGCTACAATTGAGGACAGAAACCATTCATAGAGAGGGTACTCCTTACCTTTTGTTGGTCAGATATTACCACCCAATCTTCCCCTCCATTGCAGATGTCGAGATCTTTCTGTAGCAGCCCTAGAAACCAGTACCAGGATTCATATGTTTCAGTTGCCACAGCAGCCCAAGCAACAGGGTACATTTGATTATTACCATCTCTACCTATTGCATAGAGCAACTACCCATTGTTGGCACCTTTGAACCAACACCCATCCAATCCTATTACCCTTCTACATCCAGCTTTGAATCCTTTTTTCAGAGCATCAAAGCAAATATAGAACCTTTCAAAGACATGCCTGTCCTCAATTTCAGGGTCTAAACAGACCACAACTGTTGAGCCAGGATTGCTCCTAAGAAGCTCGGCCTGATAGTCATAAACCCTAGTGTACTCACCCTTCATGGAATCTAGAGCAGCCTTTAGAACTAATGATTTTGCTCTCTTGCACTTGGCAATGGACACATCTGCAAGCAGGTCTTTAAGCACTGCTTTCTTGATAAGGCCAACCTTCCAGGTGGGATTATCTTTGATTTCACTGTAATAATGTTTTGCAATCACGTTTGATGTGACCAACTTGTTGTCTCTCCTTGGTGGGCAAGTATGTTCATCAACAAAGGTAACAACTTTGAACCACTCAGACCTGCTGGTGATGGAACCATATATCAGCCACTTGCAACCTTTCCAAGTACACATAGCCCTCACCTTTTTCTTCTCATCCTTTACAAACTTGATGTGCTTGTGAGTTGCTATGCCATATTTCACCACTGCCTTCTTGAATTGCCTACTGCTCCTAAAGGCCATTCCAAGTGTGAAGATAGGAACTGCAGCCTTGCTGTCATATCGGTTCTCTATGCTCTTCCACCTTTGTGTCTCTCCATCACTGTCTTCTTCATAGGAATAGGCATCACTAGAGTCGTAGCATGGGCTACCAGGATCATCTAAGTTTGGCACTTCGGCCACAACATCTTCAAGCCTGATTTCTCCAAGCTGGCTCCCATGGACTCCAAGCTTCTTAGCCTTTATATTGCGCTTAATCTCTTTTGCAAATTTCTTGAACTGTTGGCCTTCTTCATCATCAGCAGAACTGTCATCTTCTGGTGGCTGCTTGTACTCTTCATCTGATGTGTCATTGTCACTGCTGTCTTCATGAGCATTGCCATCAGCATCATCTACCTCGTCATCAGCAGAACCATCAACATAGCTCTGCTCATATTCGCTTCTACCACTCATATAGCATTCAGCCTCATTGTAGTCTTGTGAAATCTTAGGTGGGGATCTATAGAACTGCATAAAACTCCTCCAATCCTTATCCTTTTTCTCAGGACTCTGCTCAACACACTGCATACCATAGACTTCCTCGACATATATGTCTGCAGCACCTCCATCAGTCATGTTATCAGCCATCCATTGGCATGATGCATCATCAGTAAGTAACAAAAGGCCATCTGACAATTGGCAACCAGGCTTCAACCAATGCAACCTGTAGCAGCTCGAGTGGGTCACATGATCAGCAAGATGACCCTTGATCTCTGGATAAGATATCTTGTCCAACTCAACTTCGGACATCCCTGTTCTCCCTCCAACATATTGCAACTGCCCACCGGTATTGAGAAATGACCCACCAAAGTGAAACCGAACAGCAAGATTATCCATCCTGCAATATCAAAACATGTGCAGCAATCATACATCAAAATCTTACGCATTTGTATACTTTTACCCCAACCTGCAGGAACCTAATACCCCCCAAAAAAACCCCAACTTTCCACCAAAATAACCTAAACCCACAACCCTAACGCCTAAAATCCAAACTATGTCTACTACAAACAAGCCGAATACATAAAACTACACTACTTCATCGCCATTTACTTCCAAATTTCCCCTCCCATAGAAACCCTCATTCCCATACCTAGTCCAATCACGACCAAACCTTGGGGCAAAAATGGGTGAACGGCAAAGCGGGGACTAACCTCTTGCTCCTGCGCCAGACCGCTTAGCGAACGGACCTCCTGATCATGAACCCGCCGTGCGCCTTGCCGGAGACGACGGAGACGCCTCGGAGAAGACGAGGAGACCGAGAAACAGACAGAGGAGGCAGAGTCGTCCGGGACTGGTCCGCCCCTTTGGTCCGCGCTGGGCTTCCCCTTTTGTCCATGGTGGTCTGACAGGCGGGGACAAGAGACACGGTGGCGGGGGAAGCCAGGGTGGACAGCCACGCGGGCAAAACCGGGCTCCAATACCGTCTTGGGGGGTTTTTTGTACCATTTGCAAAAGTTTAATGTGTCTGGTATATGGTTTCATACCTCAGAGTCCTATGTATCCAACGTATCATAGTCTGGGGGGGGTTATTTAAACTTTTTCCCAAAGTTATACGAGCCCAGCGGGTCGGGGTGTGGTGTGCGGCGTAAGCCGAAGGCCGGCCCGCCCCCGCACCCCAACGGGCCCGGCGCGGCACTTCTGGTTCTGGCCTCGTGCGACCTTTGACCCGTCCGACAACGCGTCGGGCGGGCCGCTCCGGGGCAGCATCGTGCGGCTGGCTCTCGGGCCGCGTCGGCGGGCTCGCCCGCGCCGAGTGTGGCGGGCGGGCGGGCGGGCGCGCGCGTGCCGCGTGGCGTGACAGCCGCACTCGGGCACTCTGGCACTGGTAGAGTGGTAGTTGAAGCGGAGACGCAACGAGGAAAACCCGTACGGCTTGCAGAGCAGCGGCGGGAGTGGGGGAGATGATAAGGACGGCGGCGGCGTCTCCGCCGCCGGCGTCCGCCGTGCGGGCGCGCGGGGGCGGCGGCGCGGCGGGCTCTTCGCCCGCACGCCTCTTCGCGGGGTCCCGGAGCAGCGTCGCGGCGTCGATTGGGAGGAGGAGGAGGAGGAGGCGCGCCATCTCGTGCTGCTCGTCGCAGGACGGAGATGGGCCGCGCCCCGCCGCGGCGCCTTCCGACGGGTCGATTCAGCTCTACTCCCAGATCGAGAGGTAGGCGGGGGGAGGACGGTCCCGTGGTTCCCTTCTTCTGTTCATCTGGGGCAACCTCGCGCCCGCTCTCAGCTTAACCTCTCGCTGTTGGGGGCCGGAGCGCAGGGTGATCACGGAGGCGGCGAGGCAGTCCCGGGAGGGCTGGGGTTCGACCGGAGATTGGACCGAAGTCGAGGTGCGTGTGCGTCTCGGTGGCTGCTGCTGTCTCCTGTACTGTGATTCCAGTCTGCGGCTGTCCCGATTGTGTTGGTTAAGGCCCTGTTTTTACGCTAGGGAGCATATAGTGTAATATAATTTCTTCTGCCATTTCCGCATCTGAGCAACATCTACTTTAATGTAGTCCCATCTGAGCAGCATTGATTAGTACGAGCATGGCACCCATCAATCTACAAAACCCATCCTCTGGTCTTGTTCCTGCCTGTTGATTCCATAACTAGGATCAGACACCTCATGTGCAGCAGCAGCGGCCCTTGTTGACGTACATGTTTTCTTTAGCCTTGACTCATGATCGTCAAGCAGGCTCCTCTCCCTGCCAACATTCTGACCAGACGCAGGGCCATTGTTCTCTTGTTTACCACAGATGGATGCGTTCCTTGCATCACCTTTTCTCTTCCTCTCGTTCACCACTGCTTCAGGAGCCACAGGAAGAGAGGAGTTCTCTCTGAGCTAGCTTTGACGATCTCTTAGCTGAAATATGGAGGTACCAAGGTCGGCATTACTTTAAGCATGCTCAAATAAAAGAATCATGTAGTAGAATCAAAGATAAATAGCACAGCATCTTTAGAAGAGACTTTTTCTTCAGCAACTAATCGTTGGTGTTCTTGTTCCTTCAACTTGAGCTCCAACAATTTATTATAAGAAAGGAAAAGGTAAATCAATAAAACAAATCCAAACATGTTGCAAAATCTAATGATGGTTATTGCTAGATTGGTAATAATATTTTTGATTTGTGCGCCTGTCTAAGTTTGCAGTCTAACTCCACGATCCGAAAAGCAGATAAGAATGGGTACACAGAAATTCCAAGTTTCTAACTAAGTAAAACTGTCATTTGAGAATGTGCCTTGGAATCTAACAGACCTTCAAGATCTTTTACCTAATAAATGTTTCAACAGGCTGTCAGATACAAGTCAAAAGCAATAACCAAGAAACACCAGAAGAACCAACTCTTCAAATAATTATATACCTTTTCTTGCAAGTTCGTGCAAAATTGTTCTTTCTCTTTGGCTTTGGTCTCTGCTTCTTCAAACTAACATCATTCAGCAGGAAAAATGCAAATTACATATCATTAAGTTAGACTCAAGCAGGATGCTAGCACAGTGTGCAAGTTATCATAAAAGTTAACTTATGAAAATGCACAACTAAAACTCACCATATGTTTGGTCCTACGAAGTTCAACAGTATCAACTTGCTTCTTTGCTGGTCTCAATTCAATACACCGAGCACGGCTAGCAAATTTTAAAGAACTCATAGTTTCCAATATATCACTATCAGCTGGGCTAATTTGCACAAACATTAACACTTTCGAGCCGCCTCCTATTATCAATGTTGAAGGGAACATAAAGCAAATTAATCATATGGCTGTTAGCCTCACCTCCTTGCCTGATCCTTGATCAGACCCTCACACTCCACTCACACACACACAGGTTGAAGAAGAACAGGAGAGGAAGAAGAGCAGGAAGAGCACACGAGAGGAATGGTGCTGCTTAATCTTTGGAGCTGCAGCTGCTCTTCAATTTATAGACAAGGTGAGCTAAGTACAAGGTGAGCCGCCTCCTATTTGAGTGGAGTGTGAGGGTCCGATCAAGGATCAGGTAAGGAGGTGAGGCTAACAGCCATATGATTAATTTGCTTTCTGTTCCTTTCAACATTGATAATAGGAGGCGGCTCGAAAGTGTTAATGTTTGTGCAAATTAGCCCAGCTGATAGTGATATATTGAAAACCTTGAGTTCTTTAAAATTTGCTAGCCGTGCTCGGTGTATTGAATTGGGACCAGCAAAGAAGCAAGTTGATACTGTTGAACTTCGTAGGACCAAACATATGGTGAGTTTTAGTTGTGCATTTTCATAAGTTAATTTTCATGATAACTTGCACACTGTGCTAGCAACCTGCTTAAGTCTAGCTTAATGATATGTAATTTGTATTTTTCCTGCTGAATGATGTTAGCTTGAAGAAGCAGAGACCAAAGCCAAAGAGAAAGAGCAACTTTGCACGAACTTGCAAGAAAAGGTATATAATTATTTGAAGAGTTGGTTCTTCTGGTGTTTCTTGGTTATTGCTTTTGACTTGTATCTGACAGCCTGTTGAAATATTTATTAGGTAAAAGATTTTGAAGGTCTGTTAGATTCCAAGGCACATTCTCAAATGACAGTTTTATTTAGTTAGGAAACTTGGAATTTCTGTGTACCAATTCTTATCTGTTTTTCGGATCGTGGAGTTAGACTGCAAACTTAGACAGGCGCAAAAATCAAAAATATTATTACCAATCTAGCAATAACCATCATTAGATTTTGCAACATGTTTGGATTTGTTTTATTGATTTACCTTTTCCTTTCTTAGAATAAATTGTTGGAGCTCAAGTTGAAGGAACAAAAACATCAACGATTAGTTGCTGAACAAAAGGTGTCTCTTTTAAAGATGTTGTGCTATTTATCTTTGATTCTACTATATGATTCTTTTATTTGAGCATTTGAGCATGCTTCAGCTAAGAGATCATGAAAGTCAGCTCAGAGAGAACTCCTCTCTTCCTGTGGCTCCTGAAGCAGTGGTGAACGAGAGGAAGAGAAAAGGTGATGCAAGGAACGCATCCATCTGTGGTAAACAAGAGAACAATGGCCCTGCGTCTGGTCAGAATGTTGGCAGGGAGAGGAGCCTGCCTGGCGATCGTGAGTCGAGGCTAAAGAAAACATGTACGTCAACAAGGGCCGCTGCTGCTGCACATGAGGTGTCTGGTCCTAGTTCTGGAATCAACAGGCAGGAACAAGACCAGAGGATGGGTTTTGTAGATTGATGGGTGCCATGCTCGTACTAATCAATGCTGCTCAGATGGGACTACATTAAAGTAGATGTTGCTCAGATGCGGAAATGGCAGAAGAAATTATATTACCCTTAGCGGTGACTCATTTTTACGCTAGGGAGCATGGGTGCTGAGACCCAAGTCCTCGGCGCCCTCGTTCGCTGTCCACTTCGTCGGAGGGATTTTTGTCGGAGCCGCGCCTCAGATCACGTACCGCTTTTTCCTCGAGCGGCTCGCGGACAGGTATGTTCAAAAAGTGTCTAACCTTTCCTATGGACCATGTACGTAACTATTTTCTGACTAATTAACTCTGTCATTATAAGTTTTCCGGAATTGCTAAACTTTTGCTAGGATTCCTACTTCCAGTGCACAAATGCTGACCTGTATATTTTGGAATCTAGGGGAGCTTTGGTGATTGCTACGCCATATGCGAGTGGCTTCGATCATTTCTTCATTGCTGATGAAGTTCAGTTTAAGTTTGACAGGTGCTTGAGAAACTTGAATGAGCCTGTAAGTAGAACTATTTGACTAGTAACTTGGATTCTGGTCCATTTTACTAATAATTATATGAAATTTAACTCAGGTAAATGATCTCCCAACTTTTGGTGTTGGACATTCCTTGGGATCTGTTATCCACATGCTGATTGGTAAGAGTTTACCATGGATTGAATTTCAGTTATGTTTATGAAGTAACTTTTTTGTCCTTTGAAATTATTTTTTTTCTTGCTATTGTTCAATCAATTATATAATATATTTCATGACATATTCCAGGATCAAGATATGCTGTGCAGCGAAGTGGAAATGTATTGATGTCATTTAACAACAAGGTATGTCTTGCGTCTCTCCCCTCCTATCTCCTTTTTAGAGAAAGGTTATCCTGCTTTTTTGCTGAGGACTCCACTTGCAAAATAAAACAAAAGAAATTGAAAGTAGTTTAACAACCAGAACCAAGTTTTCTCTACTATTAGAAGGATCTAATTCTCCCGAGCTCCAAAGATGATCACACCAGATCTTCTTGCAATTGCTCTCTTGGTAACTTCACAAACACATCCGTCCAAAATTTCACCTTCAGCATCTGCTTGTCAGGCCACCCTTGATCGCTTTGAGAAGCATGTGCCATTTCTGCAGTCATGAAAGAATTTTGTAGAGTATGAATGAAAGAACAGTTTCTCTATCATTATTTTATTTCGACTAGTCCACAAAAGCCATGTTCATCACCACAAACACAAAAATGGTTTGAAGTCAAAGCATACCCCGAAAGACACCACAAGACTCAAAGACCTGATGCGATCATTCACGTGTGGGTCAGGTTATTGCTTCTTTTGATCTGCTTGTATTGTTGCAAATGTGACTCTTTTGTTCTAGTCCTACATCCCAATGCTCAGAATTGGTCCTTGAAATAAGGATTGGAGTGTAGACTGTAGAGTCTAGAGTTATTTGTTTCCTGCGGTACTTCAGATGTGTGGATGAGAGAGGACCACATATTCCAGATGTTTTCGCTTCACAAGCTGATAAATTTCTTCCTATCTCAAATTCGGTTTCATACACCATGGGATGCAAATGCTAAAGCCAGGTGAGAAGTTTTGTATGATTCCTTCCTTCATAAAACAGATCCATCAGTTTTAACACGTGATAAAGCTGTTTGAATGCGACTTTGCCAATATACTTTTATGAACCATGTATGCCTTTATAAGATGGCATTAGCACCCTCTCATTTTTTCTACTCAGAGAAGGTTTTGTTCAAGTTTTTTCTTCTTCTTTTCAAGTTGCCTGTTCCAGAAAAATCTGCCTCTGGACAACTACGAGTAGTTCTGATATTTCTCTTCTTGCAGGAGGCAAGCTCTGCCATCCCACTATTTTCACCAGTAATTGTTCCCATGGCACAGAGTTTTGGTCCAATATTGTCCCAGCTGACATCATATCCAACAGTCCGTTTTGGGGTACGATCTGTTTCTGTTACTTTGGTGTCAAAACTGTTGCTTGAAATGACTAACATCTTACACACAGGTTAATTTTTTATGCTTACGCCGTCAGTGTTCACCTTGGTATTTCCTTCCTTGTTCTGAAGACTATAGATGTCTCATGCAGAAGTTTCAGGGGTTGTCCCGAATAACAGAAATGTAGCTTGAACCATTTTTTATATTAACTATAATATCCTATTTGTGTAGCTTTACACCTTTACTTACTGCCACAAAACTACCAGAATATTCAATTTTAGTTCCGTAGGCCTCTCTATATCATAATTGTAACTTTTAAATATCAGAATTGCATGGCCTTTTTTTAGAAATAATTGGAAGATTGCATTCGGATGTTTTTTCTGTTGTTACACTCCATGGTATGATGACTTGATATACATTTTCTTTAGGGCCAACTTATCTTTTTTACTTTTGTTGTTGGGAAAATCCATTTCATTTACTTTTCTTACAGGGAAAGTTGAGGATTTGCTAATCATAAGAATGTTAATTGAGGTGCCACATGTTCCATTGAAATTGAGAATTTTTCACTCTTCCTATAGCACACTTTATGATTTGCCATTTTGGCCCTTTTATTCCATTTCCTGCTTTGATGTTTTCCATTTAGTTACATTACTAAGTACCAAACTCAATATGGAAGAAAATACCTGGGTTTGATCAGTTAACAATGACTGAAGGATGTGAAATTAAGAATGACCATAGATTGTTCTATTTATTTTGCTTGAATATTTCAAACACAATAAATTTATTGCTGTCCGGTGAAAAGTAGCTGGGTGCATGTATATTTCCTACTTGAATCCATCCATCCACATAGCTTAGTAGCTTATATTCTGCATAACAGGCAGAAGCAGCCATTAAGCAGATTGAGAATCTAAGCCCTCCTGTTGTTAAGCAACTTCTACCTTTACTTCAACAACTTCCTCCGTTGTATATGAACTTAGTAAAAGGGCGGGAGGACTTCATTCCAAAACCAGAAGAGACACGACGCCTGGTATGTTTAGTGCTATTCTTTTAATATTAATATATATGTTACCTCCCATGTGAGAATTGGTAACAATTATTGTAGTTTTGTGTTCTCTAAACTTACCTTAAGTCAATTAATTCACAGAGATAAAATCTATGAACGTATTTTTAAATTGTCTCTGGTGTTGTACAGAATTCTGTCAATACCTATTTATTTGAGATTGTCAGAATTTTCAGTTCAAAACTTAAGTTTATAACCAATCTTAGGATTGTCGTCAATTTATATTTCAATCTGTTTATGCTGAATTACCAAGATTTTTGTCTGGGCCATTTTATTTCTATGCATGCTGACTTACTGGCACATCACAATTTTCTGCAGATAAAGTCCTACTATGGAGTTTCTCGGAACCTCTTAATAAAGTTCAAAGATGATCAAATTGATGAAACCTCTATCCTTGCACAAGTACTAAGCTCTGAAGCAGCCATTAGTTCATTGCTTGATATGTCGATTCGATCACTTCCTGGGGATCATGGTCTGCCATTACAGCAGGTACTGTTTTCCTTTTCATCTTTCCTTGTTTTGGAGTTACTGAAAAGCCATTGTTAGAACAGAGATTTTATAATTCTGGCAGAGTAATTATGTTTTGTTTCTTCAGGTGCTTCCTGATGTTCCACCAGCAATGGCTGATGCAGTGAACCGCGGAGGTGAACTTCTGGCAAATCTGACTGCAGGCACACCGTGGGAGGCTGTTGCTAAGGAGGTTGGTACCACTTTGGGTACTGACTCGGGCATTCTACGGGCACAGATCTCAAAGGATGTTGAGACACTTGCTGATGTAATTGCTTCATGGATATCTTCAAATTCTGGTCCTAGACTACTTCGTCCATGATCACTTATTTTGCGTACAGAAATGTCAATAGCACGGAAGAGCATCAAGTTTTTATTGATAAACTGTAAAAGGACAGACCCAGTGCTGGTAGCTCCCACGTGAGTGGGGTCTGGGGAAGGAATAACCGAGGCAAGTCTTTCCCCTGCATGCAGAGAGGCTGACTCGAACCCAAGACCTTTTGGCTCAGTGGGGTGAGTAATAAAAATTAGATTGGACTTCAGTGCGATATGTTAGTAGTACTTTAGATCCATGTTGTGGTTCAAAAAAAATGAAGATGTTGTGTATTTAGATGGAGTATTTTTTTTAACTTAGTTATTTTTGTAGAATGAAACTTTATAAGAAATAGAATAAGGTGATAGCTTCTTGCTATGGTAAAACTGCTCACTTGTACACAAAGGGGTACTGCAATTCAACAAGGATCTGATTGGAACTAGGAACAGTCCTTCAACAGCCGGATGACACGGGTAGAAGGTCGGTCGATGGTATGGGCAAGATTCAGCAACTGCTGAAGCCAACTTGACCTGACGAGGCCTTGGTGTCTGAACGCCTAGCCTCACAGCATGTGACCTAATCACAGTGATTGGCTACGGGTGCCTTAGGAGTTAGGCTGATCTTTGAAACACAAATGTTTGCTTCTATCATGTTTTTTTTATTCAAGTGATCCTTTTGTAGCAACGGGAAGTGTATGCTTCTGTACTGAAGGTACACTGGTTGAGTTGGATATACTGTTGTCCGTCTTATTATTTTTTTAGCTTGTGTGATCTATATTCTGTTGAGCGCATTGAGTTCTATTGTGGCGACTGATTTGACACTCTGTTCGCTACAATCAGTCAACAGTGTTTTTCTCTCACACCAAATCAGCATCAACCACTAGTCACCAGCCAGTCAGCAGTACTTTCCTCTCATAACAAATCAGCATCAGCCACGACACATCGAACAGAGCAATGGGGAAAGGAAGGATGCATGGCTCTGGCAATAGGAGCTTTGGTGAAACCCATTGGCAAAGGCAAGATTTCTTTCCTCAGATTATTTTTTCTGTAATCAATAATGGATTATTGTTAATTACTTATATTGATTACGGTTAAAAATACTTATAAGGTGCTTATGTAAAGTTAGAATATTTCAATGTTTGGATTCTCTTGCGATTTTAGAAGTCCACTCTCTTCACCAGGTGGTTTACATACTACGAGATTCCTTATGTTTGGAGTAGTTAAAAATCATCATTGAAATTTGAAACTGAAGCTGACCGGGACGTATAGGCAGCTACGTTCTCAGTTAGAATTTTCGTTGGGAGTTGATAGCATTGCTTTACGAATTTTACTTGTGAAGCAGACAAAATCCAACACGAGGCTTGAGAAATGAGGGTGCTCTCTCCAGTACCTGGTGCCAGAAGAGCACTGGCCGCCGCAACATTCAACTCCACCTCGCTCTCCTGCAGTGTGATCGGTCCGGTTAAAACCATCCAACCACATCGAATGTTTTTAGCGTGTTGAGAGCGAATGGCGGCGATCCTGAGAATCGCTGATGACTGGACTGGGGGACCTGCTGCTTACTTTTATGCAAGTGTCACCTGGAACGGAGGCCGTGCACGCGATGCAACTGTTTGATTGCTGGGACTTTTTTTCAAGTCCCCGTCGCATCAAAAGAAATCTTAATATTTTAGAGTATCAAATAAAATCTGTTTATAAATTTTTTAGCAGCTGAGTGCTAATTCGCGAGACGAATCTAATAAACCTAATTAATTCATAATTTGCTACAGTAACCATTCTCTAATTATAGATTAATATATCTTATTAGATTCGTCTCGCAGTTTAGCCCTAGTATTTTGTAGTTAGTTTTATAATTAAATTTTATTTAATATTTCTAAATATTAAAATTCTTTTTTATATGATATAGATTAAAATTTAGCCCCTCAAATCAAACAACTCCTCGAGTGCCAAGTATCGAAAGCCCACGCACAGGCAGCACAAGCATGCGGCAAGCCCGATGTCTGGGTGTGGGTGGGGAGTATAATGGCTGCCGCACGTAGTACGCAGTTTCGCAGCAGCAGCCATCAGCCCCAAAACGCAGGAAAGCGAAGGACTGACCGCCACTGGACACTGGAGCCGATACCGATGAAGAACACTGATTTTCTTTGTGTAGGTGTAGCATTGGCAACGGACTGTCGAACTGACGCTTTCCATTATATGTTAGGGTCTCTGGGAGAAGCAGAGCTGTTTGTTTCTAGCAACTTTTTTTAACTCTTATTACATTAAAAGAAATTTTATCATTTAAAAGTATCAAATAAATTTTATTTATAATTTTTTTTAACAGTGCAAATTCGCGAGACGGATCTAATAAACGTAATTAATTCATAATTTAATACAGTAATAATTCGCTAATTATGAATTAATATATCTCATTAGATTTGTCTCGCAATTTAGCTCCAGATTCTGCAATTAGTCCTGTAATTAATTTTTATTTAATACTTCTAAATACTATTTTTTTTAATGTGACATGATTAAAAGTTTGGCCCCTATAATTAAGGTTGGGCCGCCCGAGCCGGACCCATGTGAGTGTACATATGCTACCTACCTACCTTACATCCATTCTCTCCCTGCAGATCAAATCGAAACGGCATGAAAATTTTACTTAAAAAAAAAGAAACGGCATGAAAATGCCAGTGTCACCGGCGAGTCGCGTCCGGGATCACATCCGTCCAAAGGCTGGGGCACGCTGGGGCTGCTGGGCGGCGGGCGTTGCCACTTCACATCGGCTGGTTGCCCCGGTTGGTCGATGCGCCACCCTGGATCGCGCTACTGGCCGCAGATTCGCCTGTGCTCCTAGCTGTTGCATGTTTGACCATGCAGGGAGGGGGGCTTGCAGATTAGGACGACGAGCATGATCGCGTCCCCCCTGGCCCGGCGCCGGCGCCGGCGCGGACAGGCCAGCGCCGCTCGCCGCTGTCACGGCGCGGGTTTGCGAGATCAACCACTGTGTTTATTTTACTCACTCGCGCAACGCACATCGGCGGCGTTGGCTACTAGTAGACTAGACCAGTACAAGTACGAGTAGTAGTGTATGGTCTATGATAATGGCGAGCGAGGCCAGTGAAAACTGCCGCGCTAGCAGGCTCGTGGCGGCACATGCGGCAGGGGGAGGAGCGGAGGAGGCCGGCCGCGGATCGGCGTCGGCTCCGACCGCCACGCATGTGGCCGCTGGAGTCGCACCAGTACCAGACTGTGGGGCCGATCAGGGGGGCGTCGGGGACATGACATGTCCGGCCGCTGGAGTCGCCAACGGTGATGGAACACAACAGCCGCCGTTTTGGATCATCCGCTCCTCCATGTCCATGTGTTGGTGATATGCCCAAGAATCCATCATCACAATACGATTTAAAGGCCCAAAAAAATATTAATCCAAGAAAAATTAGGATCACTAATGGGCCTATGAGATAGAAGCCCATTAGTACGCCCTATATATACGAGGGAGGGGCTAGGGGGGCGATCCCCTGTGAGCCGCGCCACCTCCTAGCCGCCGCCCCTCCCTCTCTCTCTCGGCCGCCGCCCTTGCCGTGCGTGCGGTGCTAGCACACTGACGCCCGGTGTTTCATCCCCGTACGTGTGGACTCCGTGGAGGCGCTGCTGCGACTGCTGCGCTGATCGGCTGCTGGGATCAAGTACGAGGAGCTCGGTTCGTGGGACGTGATCGACTACTTCCTCTACATCGACGCGCGACTTCTTCCGCTGCGCTGCGCGTCTAGTGGTAACGATCTATGATCTTCTACTCGCAAGTATCTTGGGTATATGCGGTAGTGATGCTAGCGTAGCCTACCCGTTTCCCTACAGTGGTACCAGAGCCATCTTGCGTAGTTTTTGGTCTGGATCTTTTGCATATAGGTGATATGTTGTTGTAGTAGATTGGATCTATTACTTTTGCACGGTTTGATTAGATCAATTGGTCATAAGGGGTTAAAACTGGAGCGAGTTGATTGCGCGGCATGTGACAAAAGATTAGTTTGTGTTCTTTCTCTGTTATGCATACGACATATCCCTACCGGCTGGAATCACCATCGGGACTAACTGTGTGCATAGTCAGCAGATTGAACCAACAGATCGAGGTCATGTGTAGATGCAGTCTTCTCAAGTGCAAAGTTTGCACGGTCAATGTGATTGACCTAGTGAAAATTGAGGCATTATGAATGGCTCGGATTTGAGGTGATGCGATCACTCTGATGAGATTTTCATAGGGATTCCTTAGATGCGATCTGTGTAATTCCGTGAGGTTTTCAGGGCGCTGCCCTGAGACCCGCGGGGGGCGGCTCCCCCCTCGACCCCCCGCCCGCTGACCGGCCCGCCGTTGCTTTCTCGCTGTAGCGGCTTCCCAAGCGCTACTTTGGTAGAACACGTTGTACGCCTAACTTGTTTTTGCAGGGTGTGATGTGAATGGTATGGCCTCAATATCATGTGATGATGTATGTGATGATTTGTGCGGCCTGCGTGTCGCAAGTTAACACAACCGGGTTGAGGTTGCACCATTATTGTATAACGATCTGCGTGTCGACTTGTGATATTTGAATCCTCATGTAATTATTTCACTAGCTATTAGATGTAGTAGCTTAGTATCTTTTCATAGAAGCTTCAATCACGATGGCGATGATGATCACCACAAGACAGGACGGATGGCAATGGAGGTCACCTTGTAGCCATGGCGATGGAGCCCATTGTGATGCAAGAGGCCATACTATTCGCAATATAATATGATTATATGCCTGTGATGTTTATTTTCCTGTCATACTATTTTTTCATGCTTTTACATATGGTGGATGCTTTAATCATGATAGAATAGCTTCCTCGAAAAAGGTTGAGTTTTTTATGCCTTTTACCAATAGCTGCACCTATAAATTTTGATCGTTGTGTGGTAGGTTTACCAAAGTAGAGTACCCTCAGCTATCACTTTTGTATAGGGTGGATGTCGGACATTCACAAGCATAGTATTGGTTTACTCAACAAAGCTATCAAAACAGTTTTGGGCTTTAAGGCATAGGGTTGGGGCCGGGGCATTAGATGTGATTAGTAATTTGTTGCTTACCTGTATCACTACTTTTCTAGCCGTGATGCTAAAGCTCACTAAGATTTTAGTGATTATGGATCTTGAACCACTATATGTCATTAGAGAGAAGATGACTTTGATATAGTAGGTTGTCTTTTGTTAAATCAGTTAATGAAAGTCTTTTACATAAACTTAGTGCTGAAATCTTGCTTTACTTTCATGTTGTAGATCATGTCTGCCAGTAACAATTCCGCTTTCAATTTGCGTTCTGTTCTTGAGAAAGAAAAGTTGAATGGAACAAACTTTATTGATTGGTACCGCAACCTGAGAATTGTTCTCAGGCAAGAGAAAAAGGAGTATGTTCTTGAGCAGCAATATCCTGATGATCTCCCTGACAATGCAACTGCTGCTGATCGTAGAGCTTATGAGAAGCACTACAATGACTCACTTGATGTCAGCTGTCTGATGCTCGCCACCATGTCCCATGATCTGCAGAAGCAGTATGAGCATGCGGATGCTCATACCATGATCGAGGGGCTGCGTGGGATGTTTCAGAACCAAGCCAGGACTGAGAGGTTCAATATCTCAAAGTCCTTGTTTGCGTGCAAACTGGCAGAAGGTAGCCCGGTCAGTCCTCATGTGATCAAAATGATTGGTTACATTGAGACTTTGGACAGACTTGGTTCTGAACTTCACCAAGACTTGGCTACTGATGTTATTCTCCAGTTGCTCCCGGCGAGCTATGAGCCTTTTATCATGAACTTTCAGATGAATAGCTTGGATAAAACATTGAGTGAGTTGCATGGGATGCTAAAGATAGCAGAGGAGAGCATTAAGAAGAATCCCAATCATGTGATGATGATTCAGAAGGGGAACAAAAAGAGGAAGCGTTGGACGCCTCCTAATCCCAAAGGTAAAGGCAAGGAAAAGAGTTCCAGTGGTGAGTCCTCGGGCTCTAAGCTAAAGTGAGCACCCAAGGCCAAATCTGGCCCTACTTCTGAGGATGAATGCTTCCACTGTCATGAAAAGGGACATTGGTCTAGGAACTGCAAGAAATACTTGGAAGAAAAGAAGAAGAAGAAGGGAAGTGAGACTTCCACTTCAGGTATAAATGTTATAGAAATAAATATTGCATTATCTTCTAGTGAATCATGGGTTTTTGATACTGGATCGATGATTCACACTTGCAAATCGTTGCAGTGTCTAAGTGAGACTAGAAGATTTGCAAGAGGCGAGTTGGACGTTCGTGTCGGCAATGGCGCAAAGGTTGCGGTGTTGGCGGTCGGCACCTACCACTTGTCTCTACCCTCCGGATTAGTTTTGGAATTAAATAATTGTTATTGCATTCTTGCTTTGAGCAAGAACATTATTTCTTCTTCATGTTTGGAAGAAGTTGGTGATTTTAAGATTGTAATAGAGAACAAACGTTGTTCTATTTTTTGCAATGGTATTTTTTATGCTCATTGTCCATTGGTGAATGGATTATATGTTCTTGATCTTGAGGATAAATCTGTCTGTAACATTAATACTAAGAGGCTTAGACCAAATGATTTGAATCCCACTTTTATTTGGCATTGTCGCTTAGGTCATATAAATGAGAAGCGCATTGAACAACACAATAAAGATGGATTGTTAAGCTCATTTAATTTTGAATCATTTGACACATGTGAGTCTTGTTTGCTTGGAAAGATGACCAAAGCGCCTTTCACTGGTCAGAGTGAGAGGGCGAGTGACTTGTTGGGACTTGTACATACCGATGTATGTGGACCAATGAGCTCTATAGCCAGAGGTGGTTTTCAGTACTTTATTACTTTCACTGATGACTTTAGTAGATATAGCTATATCTACTTAATGAGGCACAAGTCTGAATCGTTTGAAAAGTTCAAAGAATTTCAGAATGAAGTACAAAATCAATTAGGTAAGACAATTAAATTTCTGCGATCTGATCGTGGAGGAGAATATTTGAGCCTTGAATTTGGTGATCATTTGAAGCAATGTGGAATTATTCCGCAGCTAACTCCGCCCGGAACGCCTCAATGGAATGGGGTATCCGAACGGAGGAACCGAACCTTGTTGGACATGGTTAGGTCCATGATGAGCTAAGCTGATCTTCCATTGTCATTTTGGGGTTATGCTCTTGAAACTGCTGCGTTCACATTGACTAGGGTTCCAACTAGGTCTGTTGAGAAAACACCATATGAGATATGGACTGGGAAGCGTCCCGGATTATCTTTTCTCAAAGTTTGGGGGTGTGAGGCTTATGTCAAACGTTTGATGTCAGATAAGCTCACTCCAAAGTCAGACAAATGCTTCTTTGTGGGGTATCCTAGGGAAACCAAAGGATATTATTTTTACAATAAGGCGGAAGACAAAGTGTTTGTCGCTCGCAATGGTGTTTTCTTAGAAAAGGAGTTTCTCTCAAAAGAATTTAGTGGGAGCAAGGTGCAACTTGAAGAAATTCAGGAAACACCCGAAACTGTTTCAGCACCCACTGAAGATCCATGGGATGTGCAAGATGTTGCACAACCCGTAGTTGAGGCACCAGCCCCACGAAGGTCTATAAGCGCACGCCGCGCTACTAACAAGCTCAACCTCCTGATTACGGAGGAGCGCCACGTATTATTGATGGAAAATGATGAGCCCTTGACCTATAAAGAAGCAATGATGGGACCCGACTCCGACAAATGGCTTGAAGCCATGGAATCCGAGTTAAAATCCATGCATGATAATCAAGTTTGGAACTTGGTCGATCAAATTGACAGTGTGAGACCTGTCGACTGTAAGTGGATTTTTAAGAAAAAATTAGACATGGATGGAAATGTTCACATCTATAAGGCACGATTGGTGGCGAAAGATTTCCGACAAATTTAAGGTGTTGACTATGAGGAAACCTTTTCGCCCGTCGCAATGCTAAAGTCTGTTCGGATTCTTCTAGCAATTGCCGCATATTATGACTATGAGATATGGCAAATGGATGTCAAAACCGCTTTCCTTAATGGACATCTAAGTGAGGACGTGTATATGACACAGCCTGAAGGTTTTGTTGATCCTAAAAATGCTGGGAAAATATGTAAGCTTCAGAGGTCCATCTATGGATTGAAGCAAGCATCTCGGAGTTGGAATATTCGTTTTGATGAAGTAGTTAAAGGGTTTGGCTTCATCAAGAATGAAGATGAGCCTTGTGTTTAAAAAAGGCTAGTGGGAGCGCACTTATGTTTCTGGTCCTATATGTGGATGATATATTACTGATCGGAAATGATATTCCAATGCTTGAAGCCGTTAAAACCTCATTGAAAAAGAGTTTTTCGATGAAGGATTTAGGAGAGGCGGCTTATATTCTGGGTATTAGGATCTATAGAGATAGATCAAAAAGGCTAATTGGATTAAGCCAAGACATGTACATTGACAAGATATTGAATCGGTTCAATATGCAAGATTACAAGAAAGGTTTCTTGCCAATGTCACATGGCATTACTCTAAGCAAGAGTCAGTGTGCTACGACACCTGATGAGCAAAAGAGGATGAGTACGATTGCTTATGCTTCAGCCATAGGGTCGATCATGTATGCTATGCTTTGCACGCGCCCAGATGTTTCTTTTGCTCTAAGTGTTACGAGCAGGTATCAGTCAGATTTCGGTGAAGCTCACTGGACAATTGTAAAGAGTATCCTTAAGTACTTGAGAAGAACTAAGGATATGTTCCTAATATTTGGAGGCGAAGATGAGCTCCTTGTAAAGGGTTACACCGATGCTAGTTTTCAAACAGACAAAGATGACTCCAAATCGCAATCCGGTTTTGTTTTCTGCCTCAATGGTGGGGCAGTGAGCTGGAAGAGTTCTAAGCAAGATACGGTGGCTGATTCGACGACAGAGGCCGAGTATATTGCAGCTTCCGAAGCTGCAAAAGAAGCTGTTTGGATCAGAAAGTTTGTTTCTGACTTGGGTGTTGTTCCTAGTGCGTCCAGTCTAGTGGACCTCTATTGTGATAATAGTGGTGCCGTTGCACTAGCAAAGGAGCCTAGAACAACTAATAAGTCCAGACATATACTGCGGAAGTATCACCTCATCCGTAACTTTGTTGAGAGCGGTGATGTGAAGGTTTGCAAGGTGCACACGGATTCAAACGTTGCTGATCCGTTGACGAAGCCTCTCCCACAACCAAAGCATGAGGCGCACATGAGATCTATGGGTATTAGATACTTACATCAGTGATTCTAGTGTGCGTGGGAGATTTTTGTGTCATGAGTATGTTTATGTAATGATAAATAATTGTTATTTGTTCCATGGATGATTATTTTTACATTGATTATCAAGTATGTGACTTGTTCGTGAAACTCTTTGTTGACAATGATATGATTCTAAATTATCCCTAGTTTATGTCGTTGTGTGGGACAACAACGACATTGAGACTAGCACATGCATTAAGACTAGCACATGCATTAATTGATGATCATGTTTCACGGATCATGGATATGGAGATATCGGATTAATGATGTGGACACATGTTGGTGAACATGTTGTTGGATTGACCCACTCCAAAACAATGTTGGGATTGTTATTTTGTATGTGCCATCAGTTGTTCTTGAGTGTTATACCTACTGGATCCTTAGACCTGAGATCGCCATTGTTTCTCACTGTGTGTAGTGGTGCATCTTGGGGCTACGAAACGCTACTACGTGACTGGGTAGTTACAAAAGTAACTTACAGGTGTGTCATGAAATATAGAATGGGATGTGAGCGGATCAAGATGGAATTTGCCCCTCCTAGATAACGGGAGAGATATCTCTGGGCCCCTCGAGATAGTTGGATTTGAAAGTGCATGGCCATGCCAAAGTGATTAAAGAGTTAATCATGATGACTAAAGGTTAGTTATGAATAGAATCCACTATTAGATCGAGAGAATGGTCGAGCTATCACAAAGGTGGCACGCATCTCGCTTTGAGCTTGACTGGTATCGTGTGGCAAAGGGATCGGTGTATGAGTATATCTAAGGTTCTGCCGATATGATCTTTATGTGTATTTGTGAGTCACTATGCCTTGCTAGGTGCCGCTATTGACTTGTGATTCGGAAATGATTTTCGATCACGACCACCTCCACCTACACATGAACCTAACGGTCACACGCTTAAGGGGTTTGGAATGTTGGAAAGCTTGCATGTATGATTGTCTCTAGTGCAAGTGGGAGATTGTTGGTGATATGCCCAAGAGCCCATCATCACAATACGGTTTAAAGGCCCAAAAGAATATTATCCAATAGGGATTAGGGTTACTAATGGTCCTATGAGATAGAAGCCCATTAGTACGCCCTATATATACGAGGGAGGGGCTAGGGGGGCGATCCCCTGTGAGCCGCGCCACCTCCTAGCCGCCGCCCCTCCCTCTCTCTCTCGGCCGCCGCCCTTGCCATGCGTGCGGTGCTAGCACACCGACGCCCGGCGTTTCATTCCCGTACGTGTGGACTCCGTGGAGGCGCTACTGCGACTGCTGCGCTGATCGGCTGCTGGGATCAAGTAATGCGTGCGGTGCTAGCACACCGACGCCCGGCGTTTCATTCCCGTACGTGTGGACTCCGTGGAGGCGCTACTGCGACTGCTGCGCTGATCGGCTGCTGGGATCAAGTACGAGGAGCTCGGTTCGTGGGACGTGATCGACTACTTCATCTATATCTACGCGCGACTTCTTCCGCTGCGCTGCGCGTCTAGTGGTAACGATCTATGATCTTCTACTCGCAAATATCTTAGATATATGTGGTAGTGATGCTAGCGTAACTTACCCGTTTCTCTGCACCATGACCCCGCGCGCTCGGGCAGTGCGCGTCACCGGAGATCAGTTTGACTAGCCATGGTGGTGAGCTCGCGTTCTAGCCAAACTAGGCCTGGATCCACATGAACAACAGTAGCTACACCATACATCACCCGATGCGACCCTCCACGACCAACTGACTCAAGCCATAAACGCCCAAAAGACCTGGCTCAACGGCAGCGTGCCTGTTTCTGTGCAGAGGCGGGCTGAGGAAGAAGAGGACTGCGAACTCGGTGCTCCGGCGATGGATTCAACTCGGGAACGGATCAAATGGGTCTCTGGGGCGCCGAGGAGGTCGTGTGCAAGATGAATTTTGCGCTCGTTGAGCAAGGGTGGTGAATTTGGCGTGGAAGGGAGCTCGAGCAAAGGGGAAGAACTGACGGGATATATAGCAGATGAATTGGCTCGGGGGCAGTACATATCCAAATTATTACCGCCATCCCCAAGCCCGCCGGCGACGGCGCGTAGGGGAAGTGCTTGTAGTACCGCCATGCCACGTCTCGTACCGGCTCCAGCACGACTGTGAACGTGGCACTCGCCATCTCCCAGATCGTCGACGCGCTCACCTGGCCGAGGACGAAGATCGCGAGGAGCGGCAGCGCCACCAGGCCAACGACGAGCAGCACCCAGCAGCGCCTCGCCTCCCTTGCCGGCGGATGCTCCAGCTTTGGCACGGCTCCGGCGGCGCCACTACTAAGGTTTGGTCTTATTAACGCTTTGCTTAACCTCTTGCCCCACATAGTCTTTACAATAATAATCTTTCTAAATACCTTCATTTTTTTTATAAGCCCATACCATATCAAAAAGGCATTATGCTCTTGTGCTTTGCTTTGACACATTGTTTGTGAGAGGATAATTAGGTCTATTTTCCTTCAACGTGAAACCATCAAAATAGAAACTATTTAGATTTTACCTAGAGAATTTTAAAATAATCATTTAGCTTCACATTATGCTATGAAAGATTTTTTTTGACTGATTCGCTTAATTAGGTCACCAAGGCTCATTATTTAGAGCTTTAATTAGTATCATATTCATATTAATGTTGCTAGTTAATTTTATACAATTGTATACTTTATTCTAGATGATCCAAACAGTACACTAGACATAGAGTCCGGATTGACGAGTCCTAAACCTACACCACACGAGAGATTAGATGTGCAAATTGGTGACCCGGTTTGCACCCCCTGCATGACAATGCTAGCGGCACGGCGGCATGTGCGCATCCCTACAAGAAGCTCCTCTAAAAGTCAAATCGCATCCCGTCCAGAGATTGCTGTACCCCCCGAACGGAATTTTTATTACAGACAAACCGAAAAGATTTCAGCGATTTTGTTATGCTCTCTCTCTCTAGGCATATGAACGAAAGCATTTCATCCATTTGGCCGTCATCCATCTCAAACCCTAGAATCCCACCCAATGGTTACGGCCCAAGCGTGCGATCGGCAACGGTAATTGGCCTCGTTTGGTTGGTGCTTGAATTGTAGTGCGTTAGGAATAGTAACAATTTGATCGCTAATTACAGTATCAAACAAAATCAGTTTAGAAAACCAACTTCAGAATCCCTGTGCTAGTGACCATAAAGAATCTAACGAGGCCGTTGACCGCGCGATTAGAGGATGGTACTGTAGCATCACTGTAGCAAATCATCGATTAATTACCGTCATTAGATTCGTCGCAAAAAGTTACACCCATCTCTAAATTGTTTTTACAAATAGACTTCATTTTGTATATCATGCATGTGAGATTCTTTGTTCGAGAAGCATACGCGCTAGAACCATGCGAAACCAAACAAGGCGAATTTCCGATCTCCGAACGTGGTGCTTGTGCAGGGGATCCGTTGCCATCAACGCCTGCTGCTGCCGGGGGCCGCGCAGGGAGAAGCGCCCCCACCCCCCACGTGCCCCCAGCCTCTTCACGGCCCCCAGACTGTCCGCCACGAGCCGGGACAAAAAGAAACAGGCGCATGTGCCGCCTAAAATAAGGCGCAGGCGCAGGCGCGCGAGCGGAGCGAGCACAAGAGCGCACCACCCCACCCACCCCTCTGCCCGCCTTGCCTGCCGCTGCCCTCCGCATCCGCTTGTGCGCCCGTGCCGCTGCCGCGGACCGGCTCCATTCCCGATCTCCCTGCTCCCCCTCCGTCCTCCTGCTCGTCGTCTCCACGCTCGCGGAAAGCAGCCAGATCGGGTTGAGGAGGAGGAGCTGAGCGCCTGAGCTTCCGGCAAAGGATCGTTCGTTCCGCCTGCTGCTCAGGAAGAGCTAGCGGCGGCGGTGATGTGGAGTGTCCTCGCCGCGTAGCCAAGATCCGTCCCGGCAGCGCGGGACCTTGGCGAGGACGGTTGAGGAGGGCGAGCGGGTTCGAGAATGGAGGAGAAAGCGGCTGACGCGACGGCGGCGGTAGTGGCGGCTGCGGCGGACCAGGACGCCGCGGTGTACTGCAGCGAGCACCCCTACCCTCCCGGCG
The DNA here is from genome assembly GCF_016808335.1 of Panicum virgatum. Lineage (NCBI taxonomy): Eukaryota > Viridiplantae > Streptophyta > Magnoliopsida > Poales > Poaceae > Panicum > Panicum virgatum. Next base: position 46,531 of record NW_024376495.1, read on the forward strand.
CGACGGCGGCCGCCGGGGCGGGCGCCGGCGGCATCTGCGCCTTCTGCCTGCAGGAGAAGCTCGGCATGCTGGTGTCCTCGTCCAAGTCCAGCCCTTTCCACCCGCCGCCGGCGGCGGCCTCCGCGTCGGCGTCCTCCACCCCGCCGCCGTCCAACCGCGCCTCCTCGGAGGCGCCGCTGCCGCTCTACCCTCCGGCGGCGGCCTCGCGCAAGGTGATGCCCGCGCAGGGCGCCGGGCTCAAGCGGAGCAAGTCCGTCGCGCCGCGCCCGGAGGAGCCGCTGCCGCCGCCGGCGCCCGCGGTCACCGCGGACAGCCCGCGCAAGAAGAGCTTCTGGTCCTTCCTCCACCTGTCGTCCTCGTCGTCGTCCGGGAGCCACAAGAGCGCGTCCTCGGTCGCGGCCCCGGGCAACAGCGGCGGCGCCGCGGTGGCGAGGAGGAACTCCGTGTCCGTGGCGTCTGCGTCGGCGGCGGCGCTCGGGGGCCGGCTGGAGGCGATCGTGGAGCCCGAGAGCCCGGGCCGCCGGAGCGAGGGTTCCTCGTCGTCGTCCTTCGGGAGGAAGGTGGCGCGGTCGCGCTCCGTGGGGTGCGGCAGCCGCAGCTTCTCGGGGGACTTCCTGGAGCGCCTCTCCACCGGCTTCGGCGACTGCGCGCTCCGGCGCGTGGAGTCCCACCGCGAGCCCAAGCCCAAGGCCGCGGGCGCGCTGGGCCACCTGGGCGGCGGCGCGCACGGCGACGACGAACGCGCCGACCAGCACCACCGCATCAAGTGCGCGGGCTTCTTCGGCGGCGGCCTGGGCGCCGCGCCCCCTCCTTCGTCCTCCTCCTACTGGCTCTCCGCGCCCGACGGTGGGGCCGGCGGCACCGGCGGCGGCGGCGGCGGCAGCACGAGGGGCAACGGAACGCGGAGCCACCGGAGCTGGGCGTGGGCGCTGGCGAGCCCCATGAGGGCGCTGAGGCCGACCAGCTCCTCGTCCAGCAAGAGCATCATGGCCGCCCCGACAGCCGCGTAGACGACGACGCACGCCGAGCCGGAGCTCCATTCATCGACCGGTCGACGGCCGGTGAACCATACTACTACTACATAAGTTCTCCACCTTCCTCGGTGTCTTGAGATTTTAAGAAGAACCTGGTCCTAGGTCGAGATGTTAGTATGCTACTGTGGATCTAGCTGCCTTTACATTTGGGACTGCCGTCAGTCGGCCAAGAAAACTGTGGAATTTGTCATCTGTTTTAATCCCTATTTGTGTTGGCGATTCATCATCTGTTCTATACTCCCATACCGTTTCTTGCTCTTATCAATCGGTTGATCTGGTCTGATCTGAATCCTCTCTGAAACCCATCCTCTGAACATTCACACTCACTTCTTGACACTGTTAGGGGACGTCATTTCCGATCTGGTGGATTGGACGGGGCATGTGGCGATCGCGATCGCGATCGCGTAGCTCTCATGCGAGAGATTTGGCGTGCTCCATCCGATCCCGGTGTCGCATTAGGCGCAGTAATCGCAACAGGGCGGGTAACTGTAGCCGGCATCCCAAGAATTTTAGAGTAAATTCCTGTATGTCATTGGAAAATTGAGATGATCCCTTATGTGCCATTAGAAATTAGTTTATCTCTTCTATCGTTTATAATTTTCCATCCCCTCCATATCATTGCTGTTAAGTCTTCCTAACAGATCCGTTAAAGGGTATGGCGAAAAGACCAGAATACCCCTCCGTTCCGTCTCCAGGTGCTTCTTTTTTCCCCGAGCGGCCCACCCCCTCCATCCCGACGCCGCCAGAGCCCCCTGCCGCCGAACCCTAGGCTCTGCCGCCGATCTGAACGAGCGGCGCGCCTCCCTTCCTCCCTCGCGCGGGCACCCGCGGGCCTCCCTCCCCCGCGCGGGGCCCGCGTGCCCCAGCCCGGTGGGACGGAGCCAGTGTTGGGGGCAGCTCCTCTCCGTCTCCTCCGCCCATGGCGCCGCCGGAACCTTCGTCCACGCGCTGATCCGCCTTGGCGCCACCTCCGGGTCGAGCTCGAGGGTCGCCGCTGCCTCTCCGCCTCGCCACGGCCGGCCTCGAGTGTTCCCCGCCACGCGACGTCGTGCCGCGCGGCGGCCTCGCGTGCACGTCGCCGCGGCCGCTCCGCCTCGCACGGAGCGGCGAGGGGCGCGGCAAGGGGGCCGTGCGCGAGGGGGCAGGGGAGGGAAAAGGACGGTGTGGCTCCTCGGGTCGCCGGAGTAGGGAACGAGGGGAGGGGCCGCGCTCCATGGCCGGCCACGCACCTCACCGAAGCAGGGGCCGCCTGCTCACCGCTGCCAGCCGCCCGACAAGCGCGCCGGCCCACCGCTCGCCGTCCGAGCTCGACGCCGCCGAGCCCAGATCCAGCGGCGCTCGCGGAGGAGGGGAGGGAGGGAGCAGGTCGCCGCGGCGGGAGGATGCGCCGGCCTTGCTCGCCGCCGGTCCTCCCCGTCGCTCGGATCCGCTCGGAGGAGGCCACGAGGAGGCGGTGGAGGGAGCAGGGGAGCACGGTGACCTCCCGCGCGAGGGAGGGTGGGCCGCTCGAGAAAAAAGAAGTAACCGGAGAGGGAACGGAGGGGTATTCTGGTCTTTTCGCCATACCCTTTAGCGGATCTGTTAGGGAGACTTAACAGCAATGGCATGGATGGGATAAAAATTTATAAACGATGGCATAGAAAGGATGAAATAATTTCCAATAGCACTTAAGGAATCACTTCAATTTTTCAATGGCATACAGGAAATTTACTCGGAATTTACTTGTGGCGGGGCGGCACTAAAAAGGAGAGAGGGAGGCTGAGCATCCTGTCAGGCCCTCACACGAGCAGAGCAGAGCAGCTGCCGCTGTACTCCGGCAACGTGCGGTACGGCGGCCATGTGGGGCCGTGTTTGGTTAGGGGTGAACATTTTTTCATAAAAGTCTCTTGAAGTACTAATTAGAGGTATTAAATGAAGTCTAATTATAAAATAATTTTCATAATTATGGTACTGTAGCATATGTTATAGTTAATAAGGCATTTGATCGCATGATTAGAGAATGATTAGGGCGGTTATTGTAGCATCATTGTCGCTAATTATGGTGGAACTTGGCTCATTAAATTCATCTCGAAAAATTACACCCATTTATAAAAAAGTTTTACAAATAAATTTTATTTAGTACTTTAGGCAGATATTTGTGTTTTTGCGACCTCTAACTAAACACGCCCTGATGTGGCTCTGGGCGCTCTGCATGGCTGCTGGGGCAGGCTGCGTACGCATGGCACGGAGATGGAGAGGGTGACCAGACCACCCGTCTTTTCCTCTGCCGTGCCCTGCGTCACTGCTGCCCGCCCACGCACGCCCTCGTCCGGCACGGTCCCGTAGCGGCGCAGCAGCCCGGCCGTGCCGACGCGCCTGCGCTGCGCTGCGCTGCCACTGCGCGATCACGGGCCTCGCCGCCTCGGCACGGCCCGAGCCCGCTGCGCCTGGGCTGCTGGCCGAGATTGGCTTCCATTCCCAGGGCGCTCTGCTCTCTCTCTCTCTCTCTGTATCTGCGCCTCCGTTCTCCTCGAGCCTTATGATTGGTGGTGCCCCGCGCCGCGCGGTATCGGTATGGCGCCGGTACGTGCGCGCGCCGCCATCCCGGAGGCGTGGGTCGGTGGGTGGTCGGGTGCTTCCGGCGTGGGTCTCCACTCCCAGATGCGCGGGGGGTCTCGGCCTCCGCCTCCGCCTCCGCCTCCGCTTCCGGACATGCGCGTCGGCGCGCGATCGTGGCAGGCCGCAGGCCTACCGCCACCGCCGGTCACCAAAGCCTGGCCGGGGCGCACCTCGTCGCGTCGGTCGATCACTCGGTCCGCCTGTGACTGGCCGCGCCGGGTTCCTCGCCGCACCCGATCCGGGGGGGGCGCCCAGGCCCGGGCTGACGGGCTCCATGCATACCACCGAAAAATCGCGGACACGTAAAATACCACCGAAAGGTCGGAATTTGAACTGAAAATAGCACTCTGTTAACGGAGCTGTTAGTCTGCCACACATTCTAACGTGAAAAGACATATTTGCCCCTGTCCTTATCTTATCCCCATCGATTGAGTCGTTGCAGCTCAGAGCCAGTCGCGCCGGGCGACTTCGGGCGAGCATCCGGGCGAGCGCCGCGCCCGCCTCGCCGGTGACGGGCCCCTCCGCTGCGCCGGCGACGGGCCGCCTCCTCCGCGCCACTTCCTCCTTTTATCCTCCCCTCTCTCCACACGGGAAGTCAAAGCACAGCCGTTGCCGTCGCCACCCCCAAATTCGGTGCCTACCGGTCATCCCCCTCCGATTGCCTACATCCATAGCTGTGTCGCCGTCTACTGCACATCAGCCTGCGATCCCGGCCCGCCTCCTCCAAGCCGTCGTGGCCACCGTCGCTGT
>NW_024376496.1:0-50789 GCF_016808335.1 Panicum virgatum
AAAACTACACAAAATAGGCTAGATCGGAAAATCCCAACAACAAGTTTGAGCTTTTGCTGTTCTGCTTAGTTCTTTGCTTGTTGAGTTTTCAGTTGCATTGTTTGGGCTAGTTGCTGGTTCTTAGTGGTTCAATCTTTAGAGTTTGAGTTCTGGTCACGTTTTAGTCACCACGAAATCCACCAAATCTATATTTCCGCTGTCATTTCTGCCACCACGAATCCATCTTCCCAGATCTGAGCACTAGAAGAAAACAGTCCTATATCTTGTGTTACATGTCCGATTCAAATGTTTAAATATAATCTGGAAAGCTTATCTCGTGTTCTTTCCAACAGATCAAAATTTGCCCCCTAACTCCTTCTGAGCGCGTCGCAATACCACTTGAGATTCGCGACCTGTCTGAAAGTTGAGACGTTGGAACTGATTTCAAAGGAGTGTGCAGCAATCCCTTGTTTGGGTTGTTGGGATTTCAAAAGAGTTTTAGCCCCTGAAAAAGAAAGAGCAAAAAAAAGAAAGAGAAGAGAAGAGAGAAAAAAAAGTGAAGGGAATAGAGCTGTTGTTTTCTTGCATTCCTTGCTGTCTTGGTGTGTGACAACATTGTGTTCAGGCTCACGTCTCTAGCTTGATTTGGCACTGGACCAGCATAGGACCATCAATGAATGTCTATTCAACTTGCTTTGACTAATGTGGTTCTAGCTGTACCTTGATTTGTTTTGTGAGCCACCTATAGCTCCACAAATTATCTACTACATCACGAGGTTGTGCTTGTGTAACCATTTGTGTTGTTCTTGCTGGCTGCCGACACCTCCTACCTGCTTGGTAAGAACATGTAAGAACTTGAATGACAAGTGTGAGTGAACATATAGTGTTCCACCACCTATTTCCTTTAGTTGGTAGGCAACTTCTTGTGACTTGTTTGCTGCAAGCTAACCATGGCAGGTGCAGGGAGTGAGGATGAGGATGGTGGAGGCCTGCTTACACCTCGCACCAAAAGGCATCGTATAGCATTTTCAAAAGCAAGTGAGGGAGTAACCTTGGGAATTGATAATGATTTGCAGGTGATAAATGAGAAGATTGGGCAAATGGAGGCCGCACAGATTACCAACAACACCAAGCTGCAGGTTTGGAGACGACGGTTGCTCGCGTGGACAAGAGTCTCGCTGCTCTTCTAAGGCGCTTTGATGAGCTCCACGCGAATATGAATGATCAGCATAGAGGACGTGGCCAAGAGAATGATGACGGCGCAGAAATTCAGGTGCTAATTATGCTGCTGACACCGAAGTTGAGGATCAAGCCCAGCGATGTCTACGTCGTAACAGTCGAGGTATGGGTGGACAGCGTCCACATGAGGTACATAACAATGACATTGCTTTTAGTAAGATAAAATTTAAGATACCCTCTTTTGATGGTAAATATGATCCGGATGCTTATCTTACTTGGGAGATGGCTGTTGAACAAAAGTTTACTTGTCATGATTTTCCTGAAAATGCATGTGTTAGGGCTGCAACTAGTGAATTCACTGATTTTGCTTCCGTTTGGTGGATAGAACATGGCAAGAAAAATCCTAATAACATGCCACAAACTTGGGATGCTTTGAAATGGATCATGAGGGCTAGATTTGTTCCATCTTACTATGCACGTGATCTTTTAAACCAGCTGCAGCAGTTAAAACAAGGTACTAAAAGTGTAGAAGAATACTATCAAGAGCTGCAAATGGGCATGCTACGCTGCAATTTAGAGGAGGATGTGGAGCCTGCTATGGCTAGATTTTTGGGCGGGTTAAACCGGGAAATTCAGGACATCCTTGCTTATAAAGAGTACACTAACATAACCCGTTTGTTCCATCTTGCTTGCAAAGCTGAAAGGGAAGTGCAGGGACGACGTGCAAGTACCAGGACTAACATTTCTGCAGGGAGGAATTTTTCCACACAGCCCCGCTCAAGCATTCCATCAACTGGACGTGCTGCTGCACCTTATTCATCGTCCGCTCGAATAGCAGCCCCACCTTCTAGCGACAAGCCTCGTGACAACCCTGCAAATTCAGCAGCAAAGACAACGCAAAAACCTGCTGCAACCACTTCATCGGTGGCATCCACAGGTAGAACAAGAGATGTTCAGTGCCACCGCTGCAAGGGATTTGGACATGTCATGCGTGACTGCCCAAGCAAGCGTGTTTTGGTGGTCAAAAATGATGGTGAGTACTCATCTACTAGTGAACTTGAAGAAGATATACTTGCATTGCTTGCGGCTGACCATGCAGGAAGTGAGGGCTGCTCGGAAGAACATATTAATGCAGCTGAAGCCGACCGCTATGAGAGCCTAATTGTGCAGCGTGTGCTGAGCGCACAAATGGAAAAAGCGGAGCAAAATCAGCGGCACACATTATTCCAAACAAAGTGTGTCATCAAAGAGCGTTCGTGTCGAGTGATCATCGATGGAGGTAGCTGCAACAACTTGGCCAGCAGCGACATGGTGGAGAAGCTTGCACTTACCACCCAACCACACCCGCATCCATATTGCATTCAATGGCTGAATAACACCGGTAAGGCAAAGGTAACAAAACTTGTGCGAATTAATCTTGCCATCGGATCCTATAAAGATGTTGTTGAATGTGATGTTGTGCCAATGCAAGCATGTAGTATTCTGCTAGGAAGGCCATGGCAATTTGATAAAGATTCTATGCATCATGGTACATCAAATCAGTATTCCTTCCAATACCATGATAAAAGGATTGTGTTGCATCCAATGTCTCCTGAAGCAATTTTAAAAGATGAACTTACTAGAGCTAGTAAAATGAAGAATCAGGAACAGGTTAAAAGTGAAAATCAAATTGTGGCCAACGAACTTGAGAAGCACAAAAAGAGAAGTGCCAAATCTATTCATGATAACAGAAATGAGATCAAGCTGAAAGGGGCATGTTTCATTGCTACTAAATCTGATTTAGATGAGATTGATGCTGCCACTGCTGTTTGCTATGCCTTGATTTGCAAACAAACCTTGTTTTCACTTCAGGACATACCTCTTTCCTTGCCCCCTATTGTCACTAACCTTTTGCAGGAGTATGCGGATGTTTTTCCAAAGGAGGTGCCACCGGGGCTGCCACCAATTCGTGGGATTGAGCACCAGATTGACCTTATTCCCGGGGCCTCCTTACCCAATCGTACACCATACAGGACCAACCCTGAAGAAACTAAAGAAATTCAGCGGCCAAGTGCAAGAATTGCTCGACAAAGGTTACGTGCGTGAGTCTCTGAGCCCCTGCGCGTTCCTGTCCTTTTGGTTCCTAAGAAAGATGGATCTTGGTGCATGTGTGTAGATTGCCGAGCGATTAATAACATAACAATCAGATATCGTCATCCTATCCCTAGGCTAGATGATATGCTTGATGAATTGAGTGGCTCAATTGTGTTCTTCGAAAATTGATTTGCGTAGTGGTTACCACCAGATTCGCATGAAGTTAGGAGATGAATGGAAAACAGCCAATTTAAAACTAAATTCGGTCTATATGAAGTGGTTAGTCATGCCTTTTGGTCTCACTAATGCACCCAGCACTTTCATGAGATTAGTGAATGAAGTTTTACACGCGCTTTCATTGGCAGATTTGTTGTGGTATATTTTGATGACATTCTGATCTATAGCAAATCACTAGAAGACCATCTTGATCATTTGCGTGCTGTTTTTGGATGCTCTTCCGTGATGCACGTTTGTTTGGTAACCTTGAGAAGTGCACCTTTTGCACAGATCGAGTCTCTTTTCTTGGCTATGTTGTGACACCGCAGGGAATTCAAGTCGATCAAGCCAAGGTGAAGAGCCATTCACAGCTAGCCGGTTTCCCACAACGGTCACCCAAGTGCGAAGCTTTCTTGGACTTGCTGGATTTTATCGTCGCTTTGTGAAGGACTTTAGCACCATTGCAGCCCCATTTGCATGAACTCGACTAAGAAGGTACAACCTTCACTTGGGCTGCAGCTCAACAGGATGCTTTCAGCGTGCTCAAAGATAAGTTAACTCATGCACCCTTGCTCCAACTTCCAGATTTCAATAAAACATTTGAACTTGAATGTGATGCTAGTGGAATTGGGTTGGGTGGCGTGCTGCTGCAAGAGGGTAAGCCTGTAGCATATTTCAGTGAGAAATTGAGTGGACCTAGCTTGAACTATTCTACTTACGATAAGGAATTGCTTGCTTTAGTTCGAACTTTGGAAAACTTGGCAGCACTATTTGTGGCTCAAAGAGTTTGTTATACATTCTGATCATGGAGTCCTTAAAACACATTCGAAGTCAAGCAAAACTAAATCGTAGGCATGCTAAATGGGTTGAATTCATTGAATCTTTCCCTTATGTCATCAAACACAAGAAAGGGAAGGAGAATGTCATTGCTGATGCTTTGTCTAGGCGTTACACTATGCTGTCCCAACTTGATTGCAAAATTTTCGGCTTGGAAACGATTAAAGCACAATATGCTCATGATGATATTTTAAGGATGTGTTGCTGAACTGTAAGGAGGGGAAACTTGGAACAAATTTGTCCTAACTGATGGGTTTATTTTTAGAGCTAACAAGCTATGCATTCCAGCTAGCTCCGTGCGTTTGTTATTACTACAGGAAAGCACATGGAGGAGGGTTGATGGGACACTTTGGTGTGAAGAAGACAGAAAACATCCTTGCTAATCATTTCTTTTGGCCCAAGATGCGGAGGGACGTGGAGAGATTTGTTGCTCGCTGCACAACATGCCAAAAAGCTAAGTCCGCCTTAATCCTCATGGCTTGTACATTCCTCTACCTGTTCCTAATGCACCATGGGAGGATATTTCAATGGACTTTGTTTTAGGACTGCCTAGAACAAAGAAGGGGAGGGATAGTGTTTTTGTGGTTGTGGATAGATTTCTAAGATGGCACATTTCATACCATGTCATAAGACCGATGATGCTACTCATGTTTGCTGATTTGTTCTTTCGTGAAATTGTTCGTTTGCATGGTGTGCCAAACACAATTGTTTCAGATCGTGATGCAAATTTCTTAGTCATTTTTGGAGAACTTTGTGGGCTAAATTAGGTACTAAGCTGCTATTTTCCACTACATGTCATCCCCAAACTGATGGACAAACTGAGGTTGTGAATAGAACTTTATCTACCATGCTTAGGGCTATTTTGAAAAAGAACATAAAATGTGGGAAGAATGTTTGCCTCATGTTGAGTTTGCTTACAACCGTTCACAACATTCTACTACTAAAAAGAGCCCTTTTGAGATTGTTTATGGTTTTGTGCCTCGAGCCCCTATTGATTTGCTGCCTCTACCAACTTCTGAGAGATTGAATTTTGATGCTAAACAACGTGGTGAGTTGATGTTGAAAATGCATGAGACCACAAAGGAGAACATAGAAACCATAAATGCTAAATATAAACTTGCTGGTAGCAGAGGAAAGAAGCATGTCACTTTTGAACCAGGTGATTTGGTTTGGCTGCACTTGAGAAAGGATCGGTTTCCTGATTTGAGGAAGTCAAAGTTGCTTCCGAGAGCTGATGGCCCTTTTAAAGTTGTAGCTAAGATCAATGATAATGCATACAAACTTGAGTTGCCTGCAGATTTTGGGGTTAGCCCCACATTTAACATTGCAGATTTGAAACCATATTTGGGTGAGGAAGATGAACTTGAGTCGAGGACGACTCAAATGCAAGAAGGGGAGGATGATGAGGACATCCCTCCCAACGATACACCCATGCCTACTACGCAGCAAGGACCAATGACAAGAGCTCGTGCACGAGAGCTAAATTATCAGGTAAACTCGTTCCTCGCTGTCCATAAACCATCATCCATGAATGGGGTACTACTAAATTCTTGTGATGCTTTTCTTATTCTTAGGAACTTGGGACATGAACCAGATTGGAGGGACAGCAAACACGACAAGAAAGCGAGTGTGGATGATCAGATCGGACCATACCAGTTCGGACCTCCAGGAAGGGACAACTTCGGAAGGCCATAACTCTTAGCTCCGAATATTGTTTGAAGCCCATGAGTACTTGTTGGAAAGCTCCTGAAGTCTACTTTCAGATGGATCCAACCTCAAGATGAAATTCCAAAGGAGCTAAGCAGAATCGCCAAAATGACATTCAGTCTTCCAGTCTTGGGCTGAGGCCCTTGTATCTAGTTCAGCCCACTAGGGGCCCATTTTAAGTTAGGGTTTACACCCCCCACGCCTCTTGGCTGCTCCCCCACCTATATAAACCACCAGCAGCCACCATTTGAGACCTGGGTTTTGTTTGGTTGTAAGTTTAGCTGCTGCTACTTCCTTGTAAACGCGTGTGTCGATTAGACCACCCGATTTGCTTGATTCAGAACCCCAACTTCGTGTGTATCAGATTTATCCTTTGGGCAAGGTCTGTGTGCTGTTTGCTTGTCCACTTGTTCTTGCTTGTTCTTCGAATTGCTTGCAGGTTCAAGGTTGTTCTTGGCACAGCAAGAACAACACAAATTGGAGGCAGTGTAACTGTCGCTAAGGCGCAGCTCAGCCCTTGTGGTGTTGTAGTCGGGCAGCACAACGTCGATCCTCCTCAAATCGAGTTATCCCCCACTCTCATCGAAAGATCGGGAGCAAACCCCAGCGGGTTCCATCAGGTTGCCTTACGAAATTCGGTGCAAAACGGGCCGAACTAGTGCAATACTTCATGCCACGAAGTCGCATCAAAATTTTTCGCAACGAAAGCACTCGATCCACCCCATTGGACCCTAAACTCATGTTTTGGAGAGTTTTGTACCATTTGGGTGCATTTGGGACCGTTTGGTTGCCTTACGAAACTCGGTGCTAAACGGGCGTATTGGTGTATTTCGTACCATTCGTGTGCATTCGGGACCGTTTGGTTGCCTTACGAATCTCGGTGCTAAACGGGCCAAACTAGTGCAGAAGTTCGTGCCGCGAAGTCGCGTCGGAATTTTTCCAATTAACACACACCCAATCCACACCATTGGGCCCTAAACACATGTTTTGTTGCGTTTCGTACCATTTGGGTGCATTTGGTACCGTTTGGTTGCCTTACAAAACTCGGTGAAAAACGGGCCGAACTAGAGCAAAAGTTTGTGCCACGAAGTTGCATTGGAATTTTTCGCAACGAACGCACCCGATCCACCCCCATTGGACCCTAAACTCATGTTTTCATGACTTTTGTACCATTTGGGTGCATTTGGGACCGTTTGGTTGCCTTACGAAACTCGGTGCCAAACGGGCCGAACTAGTGCAAAACTTCGTGCCACGAAGTCGCATCGGAATTTTTCGCAACAAACGCACCCAATCCACTCCATTGACCCTAAACTCATGTTTTGCTGAGTTTTGTACCATTTGGTTGCATTTGGAACCGTTTGATTGCCTTACGAAACTCGGTGCAAAAACGGCCCGAACTAGTGCAAAAGTTTGTGCCACGCAGTTGCATTGGAATTTTTCGCAACGAAAGCACTCGATCCACCCCATTGGACCCTAAACTCATGTTTTGGAGAGTTTTGTACCATTTGGGTGCATTTGGGACCGTTTGGTTGCCTTACGAAACTCGGTGCTAAACGGGCGTATTGGTGTATTTCGTACCATTCGTGTGCATTCGGGACCGTTTGGTTGCCTTACGAAACTCGGTGCTAAACGGTCCGAACTAGTGCAGAAGTTCGTGCCACGAAGTCGTGTCGGAATTTTTCCAATTAACACACCCAATCCACCCCATTGGGCCCTAAACTGTTGTTTTGGTGCGTTTCGTACCTTTGGGGTGCATTCGGGACCGTTTGGTTGCCTTACGAAACTCGGTGCAAAACGGGCCGAACAAGTGCAGAAGTTCGTGCCACGAAGTCGCGTTGGAATTTTTGGCAACGAACGCACTCGATCCACCCCATTGGACCCTTAACTCATGTTTTGGAGAGTTTTGTACCATTTGGGTGCATTTGGGACCGTTTGGTTGCCTTACGAAACTCGGTGCAAAACGGGCCGATCTAGTGCAAAAGTTTGTGCCACGAAGTTGCATTGGAATTTTTCACAACGAAAGCACCCGATCCACCCCATTGGAGCCTAAACTCATGTTTTGGTGAGTTTCGTACCATTTCGGTGCATTTGGAACCATTTGGTTGCCTTACGAAACTCGGTGCAAAACGGGCTGAACTAGTGCAAAAGTTTGTGTCACGAAGTCGCATTGGAATTTTTCGCAACGAAAGCACTCGATCCACCCCATTGGACCTTAAACTCATGTTTTCATGACTTTTGTACCATTTGGGTGCATTTGGGACCGTTTGGTTGCCTTACGAAACTCGGTGCCAAACGGGCCGAACTAGTGCAAAACTTCGTGCCACGAAGTCGCATCGGAATTTTTCGCAACAAATGCACCCGATCCACCCCATTGACCCTAAACACATGTTTTGCTGAGTTTTGTACCATTGGGTTGCATTTGGAACCGTTTGGTTGCCTTACGAAACTTGGTGCTAAACGGGCCGAACTAGTGCAGAAGTTCGTGCCACGAAGTCGCGTCGGAATTTTTCCAATTAACACACCCAATCCACCCCATTGGGCCCTAAACTGTTGTTTTAGTGCGTTTCGTACCTTTTGGGTGCATTCGGGACCGTTTGGTTGCCTTATGAAACTCGGTGCAAAACGGGCCGAACAAGTGCAGAAGTTCGTGCCATGAAGTCGCGTTGGAATTTTTCGCAACGAACGCACCCGATCCACCACATTGGACCCTTAACTCATGTTTTGGAGAGTTTTGTACCATTTGGGTGCATTTGGGACTATTTGGTTGCCTTACGAAACTCGGTGCAAAACGGGCCGAACTAGTGCAAAAGTTTGTGCCACGAAGTCGCATTGGAATTTTTCACGACGAAAGCACCCGATCCACCCCATTGGAGCCTAAACTCATGTTTTGGTGAGTTTCGCACCATTTCGGCGCATTTGGAACCATTTGGTTGCCTTACGAAACTCGGTGCAAAACGGGCCGAACTAGTGCAAAAGTTTGTGTCACGAAGTCGCATTGGAATTTTTCGCAACGAAAGCACTCGATCCACCCCATTGGACCTTAAACTCATGCTTTCATGAGTTTCATACCATTTGTGTGCATTTGGGGACCGTTTGGTTGCCTTACAAAACTCGGTGCAAAACGGGCCGAACTAGTGCAAAAGTTTGTGCCACGAAGTCGCATTGGAATTTTTCTCAACGAAAGCACCCGATCCACCCCATTGGAGCCTAAACTCATGTTTTGATGAGTTTTGTGCCATTTCGGTGCATTTGGAACCATTTGGTTGCCTTACGAAACTCGGTGCAAAACGGGCCGAACTAGTGCAAAAGTTTGTGCCACGTAATTGCATTGGAATTTTTCGCAACGAAAGCACTCTATCCACCCCATTGGACCTTAAACTCATGTTTTCATGAGTTTCATACCATTTGTGTGCATTTGGGACCGTTTGGTTGCCTTACGAAACTCGGTGCAAAACGGGCCGAACTAGTGCAATACTTCATGCCACGAAGTCGCATCAAAATTTTTCGCAACGAAAGCACTCGATCCACCCCATTGGACCCTAAACTCATGTTTTGGAGAGTTTTGTACCATTTGGGTGCATTTGGGACCGTTTGGTTGCCTTACGAAACTCGGTGCTAAACGGGCGTATTGGTGTATTTCGTACCATTCGTGTGCATTCGGGACCGTTTGGTCGCCTTACGAATCTCGGTGCTAAACGTGCCGAACTAGTGCAGAAGTTCGTGCCGCGAAGTCGCGTCGGAATTTTTCCAATTAACACACCCAATCCACCCCATTGGGCCCTAAACACATGTTTTGTTGCGTTTCGTACCATTTGGGTGCATTTGGTACCGTTTGGTTGCCTTACAAAACTCGGTGAAAAACGGGCCGAACTAGAGCAAAAGTTTGTGCCACGAAGTTGCATTGGAATTTTTCGCAATGAACGCACCCGATCCACCCCATTGGACCCTAAACTCATGTTTTCATGACTTTTGTACCATTTGGGTGCATTTGGGACCGTTTGGTTGCCTTACGAAACTCGGTGCCAAACGGGCCGAACTAGTGCAAAACTTCGTGCCACGAAGTCACATCGGAATTTTTCGCAACAAACGCACCCGATCCACTCCATTGACCCTAAACTCATGTTTTGCTGAGTTTTGTACCATTTGGTTGCATTTGGAACCGTTTGATTGCCTTACGAAACTCGGTGCAAAACGGCCCGAACTAGTGCAAAAGTTTGTGCCACGCAGTTGCATTGGAATTTTTCGCAACGAAAGCACTCGATCCACCCCATTGGACCCTAAACTCATGTTTTGGAGAGTTTTGTACCATTTGGGTGCATTTGGGACCGTTTGGTTGCCTTACGAAACTCGGTGCTAAACGGGCGTATTGGTGTATTTCGTACCATTCGTGTGCATTCGGGACCGTTTGGTTGCCTTACGAAACTCGGTGCTAAACGGTCCGAACTTGTGCAGAAGTTCGTGCCACGAAGTCGCGTCGGAATTTTTCCAATTAACACACCCAATCCACCCCATTGGGCCCTAAACTGTTGTTTTGGTGCGTTTCGTACCTTTTGGTTGCATTCGGGACCGTTTGGTTGCCTTACGAAACTCGGTGCAAAACGGGCCGAACAAGTGCAGAAGTTCGTGCCACGAAGTCGCGTTGGAATTTTTGGCAACGAACGCACCCGATCCACCCCATTGGACCCTTAACTCATGTTTTGGAGAGTTTTGTACCATTTGGGTGCATTTGGGACCGTTTGGTTGCCTTACGAAACTCGGTGCAAAACGGGCCGAACTAGTGCAAAAGTTTGTGCCACGAAGTCGCATTGGAATTTTTCACGACGAAAGCACCCGATCCACCCCATTGGAGCCTAAGCTCATGTTTTGGTGAGTTTCGTACCATTTCGGTGCATTTGGAACCATTTGGTTCCCTTATGAAACTCGGTGCAAAACGGGCCGAACTAGTGCAAAAGTTTTTGTCACGAAGTCGCATTGGAATTTTTCGCAACGAAAGCACTCGATCCACCCCATTGGACCTTAAACTCATGCTTTCATGAGTTTCATACCATTTGTGTGCATTTGGGACCGTTTGGTTGCCTTACGAAACTCGGTGCAAAACGGGCCGAACTAGTGCAAAAGTTTGTGCCACGAAGTCGCATTGGAATTTTTCGCAACGAAAGCACCCGATCCACCCCATTGGAGCCTAAACTCATGTTTTGGTGAGTTTCGTGCCATTTCGGTGCATTTGGAACCATTTGGTTGCCTTACGAAACTCGGTGCAAAACGGGCCGAACTAGTGCAAAAGTTTGTGCCACGTAATTGCTTTGGAATTTTTCGCAATGAAAGCACTCTATCCACCCCATTGGACCTTAAACTCATGTTTTCATGAGTTTCATACCATTTGTGTGCATTTGGGACCATTTGGTTGCCTTACGAAACTCGGTGCAAAACGGGCCGAACTAGTGCAATACTTCATGCCACGAAGTCGCATCAAAATTTTTCGCAACGAAAGCACTCGATCCACCCCATTGGACCCTAAACTCATGTTTTGGAGAGTTTTGTACCATTTGGGTGCATTTGGGACTGTTTGGTTGCCTTACGAAACTCGGTGCTAAACGGGCGTATTGGTGTATTTCGTACCATTCGTGTGCATTCGGGACCGTTTGGTTGCCTTACGAATCTCGGTGCTAAACGGGCCGAACTAGTGTAGAAGTTTGTACCGCGAAGTCGCGTCGGAATTTTTCCAATTAACACACCCAATCCACCCCATTGGGCCCTAAACACATGTTTTGTTGCGTTTCGTACCATTTGGGTGCATTTGGTACCATTTGGTTGCCTTACAAAACTCGGTGAAAAACGGGCCGAACTAGAGCAAAAGTTTGTGCCACAAAGTTGCATTGGAATTTTTCGCAACAAACGCACCCGATCCACCCCATTGGACCCTAAACTCATGTTTCCATGACTTTTGTACCATTTGGGTGCATTTGGGACCGTTTGGTTGCCTTACGAAACTCGGTGCCAAACGGGCCGAACTAGTGCAAAACTTCGTGCCACGAAGTCGCATCGGAATTTTTCGCAACAAACGCACCCGATCCACTCCATTGACCCTAAACTCATGTTTTGCTGAGTTTTGTACCATTTGGTTGCATTTGGAACCGTTTGATTGCCTTACGAAACTCGGTGCAAAACGGCCCGAACTAGTGCAAAAGTTTGTGCCACGCAGTTGCATTGGAATTTTTCGCAACGAAAGCACTCGATCCACCCCATTGGACCCTAAACTCATGTTTTGGAGAGTTTTGTACCATTTGGGTGCATTTGGGACCGTTTGGTTGCCTTACGAAACTCGGTGCTAAACGGGCGTATGTGTGTATTTCGTACCATTCGTGTGCATTCGGGACCGTTTGGTTGCCTTACGAAACTCGGTGCTAAACGGTCCGAACTTGTGCAGAAGTTCGTGCCACGAAGTCGCGTCGGAATTTTTCCAATTAACACACCCAATCCACCCCATTGGGCCCTAAACTGTTGTTTTGGTGCGTTTCGTACCTTTTGGGTGCATTCGGGACCGTTTGGTTGCCTTACGAAACTCGGTGCAAAACGGGCCGAACAAGTGCAGAAGTTCGTGCCACGAAGTCGCGTTGGAATTTTTGGCAACGAACGCACCCGATCCACCCCATTGGACCCTTAACTCATGTTTTGGAGAGTTTTGTACCATTTGGGTGCATTTGGGACCGTTTGGTTGCCTTACGAAACTCGGTGCAAAACGGGCCGAACTAGTGCAAAAGTTTGTGCCACGAAGTCGCATTGGAATTTTTGGCAATGAAAGCACCCGATCCACCCCATTGGAGCCTAAACTCATGTTTTGGTGAGTTTCGTACCATTTCGGTGCATTTGGAACCATTTGGTTCCCTTATGAAACTCGGTGCAAAACGGGCCGAACTAGTGCAAAAGTTTTTGTCACGAAGTCGCATTGGAATTTTTCGCAACGAAAGCACTCGATCCACCCCATTGGACCTTAAACTCATGCTTTCATGAGTTTCATACCATTTGTGTGCATTTGGGACCGTTTGGTTGCCTTACGAAACTCGGTGCAAAACGGGCCGAACTAGTGCAAAAGTTTGTGCCACGAAGTCGCATTGGAATTTTTCGCAACGAAAGCACCCGATCCACCCCATTGGAGCCTAAACTCATGTTTTGGTGAGTTTCGTGCCATTTCGGTGCATTTGGAACCATTTGGTTGCCTTACGAAACTCGGTGCAAAACGGGCCGAACTAGTGCAAAAGTTTGTGCCACGTAATTGCATTGGAATTTTTCGCAACGAAAGCACTCTATCCAACCCATTGGACCTTAAACTCATGTTTTCATGAGTTTCATACCATTTGTGTGCATTTGGGACCGTTTGGTTGCCTTACGAAACTCGGTGCAAAACGGGCCGAACTTGTGCAATACTTCATGCCACGAAGTCGCATCAAAATTTTTCGCAACGAAAGCACTCGATCCACCCCATTGGACCTTAAACTCATGTTTTCATGAGTTTCATACCATTTGTGTGCATTTGGGACCGTTTGGTTGCCTTACGAAACTCGGTGCTAAACGGGCGTATTGGTGTATTTCGTACCATTCGTGTGCATTCGGGACCGTTTGGTTGCCTTACGAATCTCGGTGCTAAATGGGCCGAACTAGTGCAGAAGTTTGTACCGCGAAGTTGCGTCGGAATTTTTCCAATTAACACACCCAATCCACCCCATTGGGCCCTAAACACATGTTTTGTTGCGTTTCGTACCATTTGGGTGCATTTGGTACCGTTTGGTTGCCTTACAAAACTCGGTGAAAAACGGGCCGAACTAGAGCAAAAGTTTGTGCCACAAAGTTGCATTGGAATTTTTCGCAACGAACGCACCCGATCCACCCCATTGGACCCTAAACTCATGTTTTCATGACTTTTGTACCATTTGGGTGCATTTGGGACCGTTTGGTTGCCTTACGAAACTCGGTGTCAAACGGGCCGAACTAGTGCAAAACTTCGTGCCACGAAGTCGCATCGGAATTTTTCGCAACAAACGCACCCGATCCACTCCATTGACCCTAAACTCATGTTTTGCTGAGTTTTGTACCATTTGGTTGCATTTGGAACCGTTTGATTGCCTTACGAAACTCGGTGCAAAACGGCCCGAACTAGTGCAAAAGTTTGTGCCACGGAGTTGCATTGGAATTTTTCGCAACGAAAGCACTCGATCCACCCCATTGGACCCTAAACTCATGTTTTGGAGAGTTTTGTACCATTTGGGTGCATTTGGGACCGTTTGGTTGCCTTACGAAACTCGGTGCTAAACGGGCGTATTGGTGTATTTCGTACCATTCGTGTGCATTCGGGACCGTTTGGTTGCCTTACGAATCTCGGTGCTAAATGGGCCGAACTAGTGCAGAAGTTCGTGCCGCGAAGTCACGTCGGAATTTTTCCAATTAACACACCCAATCCACCCCATTGGGCCCTAAACACATGTTTTGTTGCGTTTTGTACCATTTGGGTGCATTTGGTACCGTTTGGTTGCCTTACAAAACTCGGTGAAAAACGGGCCGAACTAGAGCAAAAGTTTGTGCCACGAAGTTGCATTGGAATTTTTCGCAACGAACGCACCCGATCCACCCCATTGGACCCTAAACTCATGTTTTCATGACTTTTGTACCATTTGGGTGCATTTGGGACCGTTTGGTTGCCTTACGAAACTCGGTGCCAAACGGGCAGAACTAGTGCAAAACTTTGTGCCACGAAGTCGCATCGGAATTTTTCGCAACAAACGCACCCGATCCACTCCATTGACCCTAAACTCATGTTTTGCTGAGTTTTGTACCATTTGGTTGCATTTGGAACCGTTTGATTGCCTTACCAAACTCGGTGCAAAACGGCCCGAACTAGTGCAAAAGTTTGTGCCACGCAGTTGCATTGGAATTTTTCGCAACGAAAGCACTCGATCCACCCCATTGGACCCTAAACTCATGTTTTGGAGAGTTTTGTACCATTTGGGTGCATTTGGGACCGTTTGGTTGCCTTACGAAACTCGGTGTTAAACGGGCGTATTGGTGTATTTCGTACCATTCGTGTTCATTCGGGACCGTTTCGTTGCCTTACGAAACTCGGTGCCAAACGGGCCGAACTAGTGCAAAACTTCGTGCCACGAGGTCGCATCGGAATTTTTCGCAACAAACGCACCCGATCCACTCCATTGACCCTAAACTCATGTTTTGCTTATTTTTGTACCATTTGGTTGCATTTGGAACCGTTTGATTGCCTTACGAAACTCGGTGCAAAACAGGCCGAACTAGTGCAAAACTTCGTGCCACGAAGTCGCATCGGAATTTTTCGCAACAAACGCACCCGATCCACCCCATTGACCCTAAACTCATGTTTTGCTGAGTTTTGTACCATTTGGTTGCATTTGGAACCGTTTGATTGCCTTACGAAACTCGGTGCAAAACGGCCCGAACTAGTGCAAAAGTTTGTGCCACGCAGTTGCATTGGAATTTTTCGCAACGAAAGCACTCGATCCACCCCATTGGACCCTAAACTCATGTTTTGGAGAGTTTTGTACCATTTGGGTGCATTTGGGACCGTTTGGTTGCCTTACGAAACTCGGTGCAAAACGGGCCGAACTAGTGCAAAAGTTTGTGCCACGAAGTCGCATTGGAATTTTTCACAACGAAAGCACCCGATCCACCCCATTGGAGCCTAAACTCATGTTTTGGTGAGTTTCGTACCATTTCGGTGCATTTGGAACCATTTGGTTGCCTTACGAAACTCGGTGCAAAATAGGCCGAACTAGTGCAAAAGTTTGTGTCACGAAGTCGCATTGGAATTTTTCGCAACGAAAGCACTCGATCCACCCCATTGGACCTTAAACTCATGCTTTCATGAGTTTCATACCATTTGTGTGCATTTGGGACCGTTTGGTTGCCTTACGAAACTCGGTGCAAAACGGGCCGAACTAGTGCAAAAGTTTGTGCCACGAAGTCGCATTGGAATTTTTCGCAACGAAAGCACCCGATCCACCCCATTGGAGCCTAAACTCATGTTTTGGTGAGTTTCGTGCCATTTCGGTGCATTTGGAACCATTTGGTTGCCTTACGAAACTCGGTGCAAAACGGGCCGAACTAGTGCAAAAGTTTGTGCCACGTAATTGCATTGGAATTTTTCACAACAAAAGCACTCTATCCACCCCATTGGACCTTAAACTCATGTTTCAATGAGTTTCATACCATTTGTGTGCATTTGGGACCGTTTGGTTGTCTTACGAAACTCGGTGCAAAACGGACCGAACTAGTGCAATACTTCATGCCACGAAGTCGCATCAAAATTTTTCGCAACGAAAGCACTCGATCCACCCCATTGGACCCTAAACTCATGTTTTGGAGAGTTTTGTACCATTTGGGTGCATTTGGGACCGTTTGGTTGCCTTACGAAACTCGGTTTTAAACGGGCGTATTGGTGTATTTCGTACCATTCGTGTGCATTCGGGACCGTTTGGTTGCCTTATGAATCTCGGTGCTAAACGGGCCGAACTAGTGCAGAAGTTCGTACCGCGAAGTCGCGTCGGAATTTTTCCAATTAACACACCCAATCCACCCCATTGGGCCCTAAACACATGTTTTGTTGCGTTTCGTACCATTTGGGTGCATTTGGTTCCGTTTGGTTGCCTTACAAAACTCGGTGAAAAACGGGCCGAACTAGAGCAAAAGTTTGTGCCACGAAGTTGCATTGGAATTTTTCGCAACGAACGCACCCGATCCACCCCGTTGGACCCTAAACTCATGTTTTCATGACTTTTGTACCATTTGGGTGCATTTGGGACCGTTTGGTTGCCTTACGAAACTCGGTGCCAAACGGGCAGAACTAGTGCAAAACTTTGTGCCACGAAGTCGCATCGGAATTTTTCGCAACAAACGCACCCGATCCACTCCATTGACCCTAAACTCATGTTTTGCTGAGTTTTGTACCATTTGGTTGCATTTGGAACCGTTTGATTGCCTTACGAAACTCGGTGCAAAACGGCCCGAACTAGTGCAAAAGTTTGTGCCACGCAGTTGCATTGGAATTTTTCGCAACGAAAGCACTCGATCCACCCCATTGGACCCTAAACTCATGTTTTGGAGAGTTTTGTACCATTTGGGTGCATTTGGGACCGTTTGGTTGCCTTACGAAACTCGGTGCTAAACGGGCGTATTGGTGTATTTCGTACCATTCGTGTGCATTCGGGACCGTTTGGTTGCCTTCGAAACTCGGTGCGAAACGGTCCGAACTAGTGCAGAAGTTCGTGCCACGAAGTCGTGTCGGAATTTTTCCAATTAACACACCCAATCCACCCCATTGGGCCCTAAACTGTTGTTTTGGTGCGTTTCGTACCTTTTGGGTGCATTCGGGACCGTTTGGTTGCCTTACGAAACTCGGTGCAAAACGGGCCGAACAAGTGCAGAAGTTCGTGCCACGAAGTCGCGTTGGAATTTTTGGCAACGAACGCACCCGATCCACCCCATTGGACCCTTAACTCATGTTTTGGAGAGTTTTGTACCATTTGGGTGCATTTGGGACCGTTTGGTTGCCTTACGAAACTCGGTGCAAAACGGGCCGATCTAGTGCAAAAGTTTGTGCCACGAAGTCGCATTGGAATTTTTCACAACGAAAGCTCCCGATCCACCCTATTGGAGCCTAAACTCATGTTTTGGTGAGTTTCGTACCATTTCGGTGCATTTGGAACCATTTGGTTGCCTTACGAAACTCGGTGCAAAACGGGCCGAACTAGTGCAAAAGTTTGTGTCACGAAGTCGCATTGGAATTTTTCGCAACGAAAGCACTCGATCCACCCCATTGGACCTTAAACTCATGTTTTCATGACTTTTGTACCATTTGGGTGCATTAGGGACCGTTTGGTTGCCTTACGAAACTCGGTGCCAAACGGGCCGAACTAGTGCAAAACTTCGTGCCACGAAGTCGCATCGGAATTTTTCGCAACAAACGCACCCGATCCACCCCATTGACCCTAAACACATGTTTTGCTGAGTTTTGTACCATTTGGTTGCATTTGGAACCGTTTGGTTGCCTTACGAAACTTGGTGCTAAACGGGCCGAACTAGTGCAGAAGTTCGTGCCACGAAGTCGCGTCGGAATTTTTCCAATTAACACATCCAATCCACCCCATTGGGCCCTAAACTGTTGTTTTGGTGCGTTTCGTACCTTTTGGGTGCATTCGGGACCGCTTGGTTGCCTTATGAAACTCGGTGCAAAACGGGCCGAACAAGTGCAGAAGTTCGTGCCACGAAGTCGCCTTGGAATTTTTCGCAACGAACGCACCCGATCCACCACATTGGACCCTTAACTCATGTTTTGGAGAGTTTTGTACCATTTGGGTGCATTTGGGACTGTTTGGTTGCCTTACGAAACTCGGTGCAAAACGGGCCGAACTAGTGCAAAAGTTTGTGCCACGAAGTCGCATTGGAATTTTTCACAACGAAAGCACCCGATCCACCCCATTGGAGCCTAAACTCATGTTTTGGTGAGTTTCGTACCATTTCGGTGCATGTGGAACCATTTGGTTGCCTTACAAAACTCGGTGCAAAACGGGCCGAGCTAGTGCAAAAGTTTGTGTCACGAAGTCGCATTGGAATTTTTCGCAACGAAAGCACTCGATCCACCCCATTGGACCTTAAACTCATGCTTTCATGAGTTTCATACCATTTGTGTGCATTTGGGACCGTTTGGTTGCCTTACGAAACTCGGTGCAAAACGGACCGAACTAGTGCAAAAGTTTGTGCCACGAAGTCGCATTGGAATTTTTCGCAATGAAAGCGCCCGATCCACCCCATTGGAGCCTAAACTCATGTTTTGGTGAGTTTCGTACCATTTCGGTGCATTTGGAACCATTTGGTTGCCTTACGAAACTCGGTGCAAAACGGGCCGAACTAGTGCAAAAGTTTGTGCCACGAAGTCGCATTGGAATTTTTCGCAATGAAAGCAACCCGATCCACCCCATTGGAGCCTAAACTCATGTTTTGGTGAGTTTCGTACCATTTCGGTGCATTTGGAACCATTTGGTTCCCTTATGAAACTCGGTGCAAAACGGGCCGAACTAGTGCAAAAGTTTTTGTCACGAAGTCGCATTGGAATTTTTCGCAACGAAAGCACTCGATCCACCCCATTGGACCTTAAACTCATGCTTTCATGAGTTTCATACCATTTGTGTGCATTTGGGACCGTTTGGTTGCCTTACGAAACTCGGTGCAAAACGGGCCGAACTAGTGCAAAAGTTTGTGCCACGAAGTCGCATTGGAATTTTTCGCAATGAAAGCACCCGATCCACCCCATTGGAGCCTAAACTCATGTTTTGGTGAGTTTCGTGCCATTTCGGTGCATTTGGAACCATTTGGTTGCCTTACGAAACTCGGTGCAAAACGGGCCGAACTAGTGCAAAAGTTTGTGCCACGTAATTGCATTGGAATTTTTCGCAACGAAAGCACTCTATCCACCCCATTGGACCTTAAACTCATGTTTTCATGAGTTTCATACCATTTGTGTGCATTTGGGACCGTTGGGTTGCCTTACGAAACTCGGTGCAAAACGGGCCGAACTAGTGCAATACTTCATGCCACGAAGTCGCATCAAAATTTTTCGCAACGAAAGCACTCGATCCACCCCATTGGACCCTAAACTCATGTTTTGGAGAGTTTTGTACCATTTGGGTGCATTTGGGACCGTTTGGTTGCCTTACGAAACTCGGTGCTAAACGGGCGTATTGGTGTATTTCGTACCATTCGTGTGCATTCGGGACCGTTTGGTTGCCTTACGAATCTCGGTGCTAAACGGGCCAAACTAGTGCAGAAGTTCGTGCCGCGAAGTCGCGTCGGAATTTTTCCAATTAACACACCCAATCCACACCATTGGGCCCTAAACACATGTTTTGTTGCGTTTCGTACCATTTGGGTGCATTTGGTACCGTTTGGTTGCCTTACAAAACTCGGTGAAAAACGGGCCGAACTAGAGCAAAAGTTTGTGCCACGAAGTTGCAATGGAATTTTTCGCAACGAACGCACCCGATCCACCCCATTGGACCCTAAACTCATGTTTTCATGACTTTTGTACCATTTGGGTGCATTTGGGACCGTTTGGTTGCCTTACGAAACTCGGTGCCAAACGGGCAGAACTAGTGCAAAACTTTGTGCCACGAAGTCGCATCGGAATTTTTCGCAACAAACGCACCCGATCCACTCCATTGACCCTAAACTCATGTTTTGCTGAGTTTTGTACCATTTGGTTGCATTTGGAACCGTTTGATTGCCTTACGAAACTCGGTGCAAAACGGCCCGAACTAGTGCAAAAGTTTGTGCCACGCAGTTGCATTGGAATTTTTCGCAACGAAAGCACTCGATCCACCCCATTGGACCCTAAACTCATGTTTTGGAGAGTTTTGTACCATTTGGGTGCATTTGGGACCGTTTGGTTGCCTTACGAAACTCGGTGCTAAACGGGCGTATTGGTGTATTTCGTACCATTCGTGTGCATTCGGGACCGTTTGGTTGCCTTCGAAACTCGGTGCGAAACGGTCCGAACTAGTGCAGAAGTTCGTGCCACGAAGTCGTGTCGGAATTTTTCCAATTAACACACCCAATCCACCCCATTGGGCCCTAAACTGTTGTTTTGGTGCGTTTCGTACCTTTTGGGTGCATTCGGGACCGTTTGGTTGCCTTACGAAACTCGGTGCAAAACGGGCCGAACAAGTGCAGAAGTTCGTGCCACGAAGTCGCGTTGGAATTTTTGGCAACGAACGCACCCGATCCACCCCATTGGACCCTTAACTCATGTTTTGGAGAGTTTTGTACCATTTGGGTGCATTTGGGACCGTTTGGTTGCCTTACGAAACTCGGTGCAAAACGGGCCGATCTAGTGCAAAAGTTTGTGCCACGAAGTCGCATTGGAATTTTTCACAACGAAAGCTCCCGATCCACCCTATTGGAGCCTAAACTCATGTTTTGGTGAGTTTCGTACCATTTCGGTGCATTTGGAACCATTTGGTTGCCTTACGAAACTCGGTGCAAAACGGGCCGAACTAGTGCAAAAGTTTGTGTCACGAAGTCGCATTGGAATTTTTCGCAACGAAAGCACTCGATCCACCCCATTGGACCTTAAACTCATGTTTTCATGACTTTTGTACCATTTGGGTGCATTAGGGACCGTTTGGTTGCCTTACGAAACTCGGTGCCAAACGGGCCGAACTAGTGCAAAACTTCGTGCCACGAAGTCGCATCGGAATTTTTCGCAACAAACGCACCCGATCCACCCCATTGACCCTAAACACATGTTTTGCTGAGTTTTGTACCATTTGGTTGCATTTGGAACCGTTTGGTTGCCTTACGAAACTTGGTGCTAAACGGGCCGAACTAGTGCAGAAGTTCGTGCCACGAAGTCGCGTCGGAATTTTTCCAATTAACACATCCAATCCACCCCATTGGGCCCTAAACTGTTGTTTTGGTGCGTTTCGTACCTTTTGGGTGCATTCGGGACCGCTTGGTTGCCTTATGAAACTCGGTGCAAAACGGGCCGAACAAGTGCAGAAGTTCGTGCCACGAAGTCGCCTTGGAATTTTTCGCAACGAACGCACCCGATCCACCACATTGGACCCTTAACTCATGTTTTGGAGAGTTTTGTACCATTTGGGTGCATTTGGGACTGTTTGGTTGCCTTACGAAACTCGGTGCAAAACGGGCCGAACTAGTGCAAAAGTTTGTGCCACGAAGTCGCATTGGAATTTTTCACAACGAAAGCACCCGATCCACCCCATTGGAGCCTAAACTCATGTTTTGGTGAGTTTCGTACCATTTCGGTGCATGTGGAACCATTTGGTTGCCTTACAAAACTCGGTGCAAAACGGGCCGAGCTAGTGCAAAAGTTTGTGTCACGAAGTCGCATTGGAATTTTTCGCAACGAAAGCACTCGATCCACCCCATTGGACCTTAAACTCATGCTTTCATGAGTTTCATACCATTTGTGTGCATTTGGGACCGTTTGGTTGCCTTACGAAACTCGGTGCAAAACGGACCGAACTAGTGCAAAAGTTTGTGCCACGAAGTCGCATTGGAATTTTTCGCAATGAAAGCACCCGATCCACCCCATTGGAGCCTAAACTCATGTTTTGGTGAGTTTCGTGCCATTTCGGTGCATTTGGAACCATTTGGTTGCCTTACGAAACTCGGTGCAAAACGGGCCGAACTAGTGCAAAAGTTTGTGCCACGTAATTGCATTGGAATTTTTCGCAACGAAAGCACTCTATCCACCCCATTGGACCTTAAACTCATGTTTTCATGAGTTTCATACCATTTGTGTGCATTTGGGACCGTTGGGTTGCCTTACGAAACTCGGTGCAAAACGGGCCGAACTAGTGCAATACTTCATGCCACGAAGTCGCATCAAAATTTTTCGCAACGAAAGCACTCGATCCACCCCATTGGACCCTAAACTCATGTTTTGGAGAGTTTTGTACCATTTGGGTGCATTTGGGACCGTTTGGTTGCCTTACGAAACTCGGTGCTAAACGGGCGTATTGGTGTATTTCGTACCATTCGTGTGCATTCGGGACCGTTTGGTTGCCTTACGAATCTCGGTGCTAAACGGGCCAAACTAGTGCAGAAGTTCGTGCCGCGAAGTCGCGTCGGAATTTTTCCAATTAACACACCCAATCCACACCATTGGGCCCTAAACACATGTTTTGTTGCGTTTCGTACCATTTGGGTGCATTTGGTACCGTTTGGTTGCCTTACAAAACTCGGTGAAAAACGGGCCGAACTAGAGCAAAAGTTTGTGCCACGAAGTTGCAATGGAATTTTTCGCAACGAACGCACCCGATCCACCCCATTGGACCCTAAACTCATGTTTTCATGACTTTTGTACCATT
Source organism: Panicum virgatum (assembly GCF_016808335.1). Taxonomy (NCBI): domain Eukaryota; kingdom Viridiplantae; phylum Streptophyta; class Magnoliopsida; order Poales; family Poaceae; genus Panicum; species Panicum virgatum. The sequence goes on from NW_024376496.1 coordinate 22,902, forward strand.
TGGGTGCATTTGGGACCGTTTGGTTGCCTTACGAAACTCGGTGCCAAACGGGCAGAACTAGTGCAAAACTTTGTGCCACGAAGTCGCATCGGAATTTTTCGCAACAAACGCACCCGATCCACTCCATTGACCCTAAACTCATGTTTTGCTGAGTTTTGTACCATTTGGTTGCATTTGGAACCGTTTGATTGCCTTACGAAACTCGGTGCAAAACGGCCCGAACTAGTGCAAAAGTTTGTGCCACGCAGTTGCATTGGAATTTTTCGCAACGAAAGCACTCGATCCACCCCATTGGACCCTAAACTCATGTTTTGGAGAGTTTTGTACCATTTGGGTGCATTTGGGACCGTTTGGTTGCCTTACGAAACTCGGTGCTAAACGGGCGTATTGGTGTATTTCGTACCATTCGTGTGCATTCGGGACCGTTTGGTTGCCTTCGAAACTCGGTGCGAAACGGTCCGAACTAGTGCAGAAGTTCGTGCCACGAAGTCGTGTCGGAATTTTTCCAATTAACACACCCAATCCACCCCATTGGGCCCTAAACTGTTGTTTTGGTGCGTTTCGTACCTTTTGGGTGCATTCGGGACCGTTTGGTTGCCTTACGAAACTCGGTGCAAAACGGGCCGAACAAGTGCAGAAGTTCGTGCCACGAAGTCGCGTTGGAATTTTTGGCAACGAACGCACCCGATCCACCCCATTGGACCCTTAACTCATGTTTTGGAGAGTTTTGTACCATTTGGGTGCATTTGGGACCGTTTGGTTGCCTTACGAAACTCGGTGCAAAACGGGCCGATCTAGTGCAAAAGTTTGTGCCACGAAGTCGCATTGGAATTTTTCACAACGAAAGCTCCCGATCCACCCTATTGGAGCCTAAACTCATGTTTTGGTGAGTTTCGTACCATTTCGGTGCATTTGGAACCATTTGGTTGCCTTACGAAACTCGGTGCAAAACGGGCCGAACTAGTGCAAAAGTTTGTGTCACGAAGTCGCATTGGAATTTTTCGCAACGAAAGCACTCGATCCACCCCATTGGACCTTAAACTCATGTTTTCATGACTTTTGTACCATTTGGGTGCATTAGGGACCGTTTGGTTGCCTTACGAAACTCGGTGCCAAACGGGCCGAACTAGTGCAAAACTTCGTGCCACGAAGTCGCATCGGAATTTTTCGCAACAAACGCACCCGATCCACCCCATTGACCCTAAACACATGTTTTGCTGAGTTTTGTACCATTTGGTTGCATTTGGAACCGTTTGGTTGCCTTACGAAACTTGGTGCTAAACGGGCCGAACTAGTGCAGAAGTTCGTGCCACGAAGTCGCGTCGGAATTTTTCCAATTAACACATCCAATCCACCCCATTGGGCCCTAAACTGTTGTTTTGGTGCGTTTCGTACCTTTTGGGTGCATTCGGGACCGCTTGGTTGCCTTATGAAACTCGGTGCAAAACGGGCCGAACAAGTGCAGAAGTTCGTGCCACGAAGTCGCCTTGGAATTTTTCGCAACGAACGCACCCGATCCACCACATTGGACCCTTAACTCATGTTTTGGAGAGTTTTGTACCATTTGGGTGCATTTGGGACTGTTTGGTTGCCTTACGAAACTCGGTGCAAAACGGGCCGAACTAGTGCAAAAGTTTGTGCCACGAAGTCGCATTGGAATTTTTCACAACGAAAGCACCCGATCCACCCCATTGGAGCCTAAACTCATGTTTTGGTGAGTTTCGTACCATTTCGGTGCATGTGGAACCATTTGGTTGCCTTACAAAACTCGGTGCAAAACGGGCCGAGCTAGTGCAAAAGTTTGTGTCACGAAGTCGCATTGGAATTTTTCGCAACGAAAGCACTCGATCCACCCCATTGGACCTTAAACTCATGCTTTCATGAGTTTCATACCATTTGTGTGCATTTGGGACCGTTTGGTTGCCTTACGAAACTCGGTGCAAAACGGACCGAACTAGTGCAAAAGTTTGTGCCACGAAGTCGCATTGGAATTTTTCGCAATGAAAGCACCCGATCCACCCCATTGGAGCCTAAACTCATGTTTTGGTGAGTTTCGTGCCATTTCGGTGCATTTGGAACCATTTGGTTGCCTTACGAAACTCGGTGCAAAACGGGCCGAACTAGTGCAAAAGTTTGTGCCACGTAATTGCATTGGAATTTTTCGCAACGAAAGCACTCTATCCACCCCATTGGACCTTAAACTCATGTTTTCATGAGTTTCATACCATTTGTGTGCATTTGGGACCGTTGGGTTGCCTTACGAAACTCGGTGCAAAACGGGCCGAACTAGTGCAATACTTCATGCCACGAAGTCGCATCAAAATTTTTCGCAACGAAAGCACTCGATCCACCCCATTGGACCCTAAACTCATGTTTTGGAGAGTTTTGTACCATTTGGGTGCATTTGGGACCGTTTGGTTGCCTTACGAAACTCGGTGCAAACGGGCCGATAGTGCAAAGTTCGTGTGCCACGAAGTCGCATCGGAATTTTTCGCAACAAACACCCAATCCACCCATTGGGCCCTAAACACATGTTTTGTGCGTTTCGTACCATTTGGGTGCATTTGGACCGTTTGGTTGCCTTACAAACTCGGTGAAAACGGGCCGAACTAGAGCAAAAGTTTGTGCCACGAAGTTGCATTGGAATTTTTCGCAACGAACGCACCCGATCCACCCCATTGGACCCTCGTCGGACCGTTTGGTTGCCTTACGAATCTCGGTGCTAAACGGGCCAAACTAGTGGCAGAAGTTCGTGCCGCGAAGTCGCGTCGGAATTTTTCCAATTAAACACACCCAATCCACACCATTGGGCCCTAAACACATGTTTTGTTGCGTTTCGTACCATTTGGGTGCATTTGGTACCGTTTGGTTGCCTTACAAAACTCGGTGAAAAAACTGGCCGAACTAGAGCAAAAGTTTGGTGCCACGAAGTTGCAATGGAATTTTTCCGCACGAACGCACACCTATCCACCCCATTGGACCCTAAACTCATGTTTTCAATGACTTTTGTACCATTTGGGTGGCACTTGGGACCGTTTGGTTGCCCTTACGAAACTCGGTGCCAAACGGGCAGAACTAGTGCAAAACTTTGTGCCACGAAGTCCGCATCGGAATTTTCGCAACAACGCACCCGATCCACTCCATTGACCCTAAACTCATGTTTTGCTGAGTTTTGTACCATTTGGTTGCATTTGGAACCGTTTGATTGCCTTACCAAACTCGGTGCAAAACGGCCCGAACTAGTGCAAAAGTTTGTGCCACGCAGTTGCATTGGAATTTTTCGCAACGAAAGCACTCGATCCACCCCATTGGACCCTAAACTCATGTTTTGGAGAGTTTTGTACCATTTGGGTGCATTTGGGACCGTTTGGTTGCCTTACGAAACTCGGTGTTAAACGGGCGTATTGGTGTATTTCGTACCATTCGTGTGCATTCGGGACCGTTTGGTTGCCTTACGAAACTCGGTGCCAAACGGGCCGAACTAGTGCAAAACTTCGTGCCACGAGGTCGCATCGGAATTTTTCGCAACAAACGCACCCGATCCACTCCATTGACCCTAAACTCATGTTTTGCTGAGTTTTGTACCATTTGGTTGCATTTGGAACCGTTTGATTGCCTTACGAAACTCGGTGCAAAACGGGCCGAACTAGTGCAAAACTTCGTGCCACGAAGTCGCATCGGAATTTTTCGCAACAAACGCACCCGATCCACCCCATTGACCCTAAACTCATGTTTTGCTGAGTTTTGTACCATTTGGTTGCATTTGGAACCGTTTGATTGCCTTACGAAACTCGGTGCAAAACGGGCCGAACTAGTGCAAAAGTTCGTGCCACGAAGTCGCATTGGAATTTTTCGCAACGAAAGCACCCGATCCACCCCATTGGACCCTAAACTCATGTTTTGGAGAGTTTTGTACCATTTGGGTGCATTTGGGACTGTTTGGTTGCCTTACGAAACTCGGTGCAAAACGGGCCGAACTAGTGCAAAAGTTTGTGCCACGAAGTCGCATTGGAATTTTTCACAACGAAAGCACCCGATCCACCCCATTGGAGCCTAAACTCATGTTTTGGTGAGTTTCGTACCATTTCGGTGCATTTGGAACCATTTGGTTGCCTTACGAAACTCGGTGCAAAATAGGCCGAACTAGTGCAAAAGTTTGTGTCACGAAGTCGCATTGGAATTTTTCGCAACGAAAGCACTCGATCCACCCCATTGGACCTTAAACTCATGCTTTCATGAGTTTCATACCATTTGTGTGCATTTGGGACCGTTTGGTTGCCTTACGAAACTCGGTGCAAAACGGGCCGAACTAGTGCAAAAGTTTGTGCCACGAAGTCGCATTGGAATTTTTCGCAACGAAAGCACCCGATCCACCCCATTGGAGCCTAAACTCATGTTTTGGTGAGTTTCGTGCCATTTCGGTGCATTTGGAACCATTTGGTTGCCTTACGAAACTCGGTGCAAAACGGGCCGAACTAGTGCAAAAGTTTGTGCCACGTAATTGCATTGGAATTTTTCGCAACGAAAGCACTCTATCCACCCCATTGGACCTTAAACTCATGTTTCAATGAGTTTCATACCATTTGTGTGCATTTGGGACCGTTTGGTTGTCTTACGAAACTCGGTGCAAAACGGACCGAACTAGTGCAATACTTCATGCCACGAAGTCGCATCAAAATTTTTCGCAACGAAAGCACTCGATCCACCCCATTGGACCCTAAACTCATGTTTTGGAGAGTTTTGTACCATTTGGGTGCATTTGGGACCGTTTGGTTGCCTTACGAAACTCGGTTTTAAACGGGCGTATTGGTGTATTTCGTACCATTCGTGTGCATTCGGGACCGTTTGGTTGCCTTACGAATCTCGGTGCTAAACGGGCCGAACTAGTGCAGAAGTTCGTACCGCGAAGTCGCGTCGGAATTTTTCCAATTAACACACCCAATCCACCCCATTGGGCCCTAAACACATGTTTTGTTGCGTTTCGTACCATTTGGGTGCATTTGGTTCCGTTTGGTTGCCTTACAAAACTCGGTGAAAAACGGGCCGAACTAGAGCAAAAGTTTGTGCCACGAAGTTGCATTGGAATTTTTCGCAACGAACGCACCCGATCCACCCCATTGGACCCTAAACTCATGTTTTCATGACTTTTGTACCATTTGGGTGCATTTGGGACCGTTTGGTTGCCTTACGAAACTCGGTGCCAAACGGGCAGAACTAGTGCAAAACTTTGTGCCACGAAGTCGCATCGGAATTTTTCGCAACAAACGCACCCGATCCACTCCATTGACCCTAAACTCATGTTTTGCTGAGTTTTGTACCATTTGGTTGCATTTGGAACCGTTTGATTGCCTTACGAAACTCGGTGCAAAACGGCCCGAACTAGTGCAAAAGTTTGTGCCACGCAGTTGCATTGGAATTTTTCGCAACGAAAGCACTCGATCCACCCCATTGGACCCTAAACTCATGTTTTGGAGAGTTTTGTACCATTTGGGTGCATTTGGGACCGTTTGGTTGCCTTACGAAACTCGGTGCTAAACGGGCGTATTGGTGTATTTCGTACCATTCGTGTGCATTCGGGACCGTTTGGTTGCCTTCGAAACTCGGTGCGAAACGGTCCGAACTAGTGCAGAAGTTCGTGCCACGAAGTCGTGTCGGAATTTTTCCAATTAACACACCCAATCCACCCCATTGGGCCCTAAACTGTTGTTTTGGTGCGTTTCGTACCTTTTGGGTGCATTCGGGACCGTTTGGTTGCCTTACGAAACTCGGTGCAAAACGGGCCGAACAAGTGCAGAAGTTCGTGCCACGAAGTCGCGTTGGAATTTTTGGCAACGAACGCACCCGATCCACCCCATTGGACCCTTAACTCATGTTTTGGAGAGTTTTGTACCATTTGGGTGCATTTGGGACCGTTTGGTTGCCTTACGAAACTCGGTGCAAAACGGGCCGATCTAGTGCAAAAGTTTGTGCCACGAAGTCGCATTGGAATTTTTCACAACGAAAGCTCCCGATCCACCCTATTGGAGCCTAAACTCATGTTTTGGTGAGTTTCGTACCATTTCGGTGCATTTGGAACCATTTGGTTGCCTTACGAAACTCGGTGCAAAACGGGCCGAACTAGTGCAAAAGTTTGTGTCACGAAGTCGCATTGGAATTTTTCGCAACGAAAGCACTCGATCCACCCCATTGGACCTTAAACTCATGTTTTCATGACTTTTGTACCATTTGGGTGCATTAGGGACCGTTTGGTTGCCTTACGAAACTCGGTGCCAAACGGGCCGAACTAGTGCAAAACTTCGTGCCACGAAGTCGCATCGGAATTTTTCGCAACAAACGCACCCGATCCACCCCATTGACCCTAAACACATGTTTTGCTGAGTTTTGTACCATTTGGTTGCATTTGGAACCGTTTGGTTGCCTTACGAAACTTGGTGCTAAACGGGCCGAACTAGTGCAGAAGTTCGTGCCACGAAGTCGCGTCGGAATTTTTCCAATTAACACATCCAATCCACCCCATTGGGCCCTAAACTGTTGTTTTGGTGCGTTTCGTACCTTTTGGGTGCATTCGGGACCGCTTGGTTGCCTTATGAAACTCGGTGCAAAACGGGCCGAACAAGTGCAGAAGTTCGTGCCACGAAGTCGCCTTGGAATTTTTCGCAACGAACGCACCCGATCCACCACATTGGACCCTTAACTCATGTTTTGGAGAGTTTTGTACCATTTGGGTGCATTTGGGACTGTTTGGTTGCCTTACGAAACTCGGTGCAAAACGGGCCGAACTAGTGCAAAAGTTTGTGCCACGAAGTCGCATTGGAATTTTTCACAACGAAAGCACCCGATCCACCCCATTGGAGCCTAAACTCATGTTTTGGTGAGTTTCGTACCATTTCGGTGCATGTGGAACCATTTGGTTGCCTTACAAAACTCGGTGCAAAACGGGCCGAGCTAGTGCAAAAGTTTGTGTCACGAAGTCGCATTGGAATTTTTCGCAACGAAAGCACTCGATCCACCCCATTGGACCTTAAACTCATGCTTTCATGAGTTTCATACCATTTGTGTGCATTTGGGACCGTTTGGTTGCCTTACGAAACTCGGTGCAAAACGGACCGAACTAGTGCAAAAGTTTGTGCCACGAAGTCGCATTGGAATTTTTCGCAATGAAAGCACCCGATCCACCCCATTGGAGCCTAAACTCATGTTTTGGTGAGTTTCGTGCCATTTCGGTGCATTTGGAACCATTTGGTTGCCTTACGAAACTCGGTGCAAAACGGGCCGAACTAGTGCAAAAGTTTGTGCCACGTAATTGCATTGGAATTTTTCGCAACGAAAGCACTCTATCCACCCCATTGGACCTTAAACTCATGTTTTCATGAGTTTCATACCATTTGTGTGCATTTGGGACCGTTGGGTTGCCTTACGAAACTCGGTGCAAAACGGGCCGAACTAGTGCAATACTTCATGCCACGAAGTCGCATCAAAATTTTTCGCAACGAAAGCACTCGATCCACCCCATTGGACCCTAAACTCATGTTTTGGAGAGTTTTGTACCATTTGGGTGCATTTGGGACCGTTTGGTTGCCTTACGAAACTCGGTGCTAAACGGGCGTATTGGTGTATTTCGTACCATTCGTGTGCATTCGGGACCGTTTGGTTGCCTTACGAATCTCGGTGCTAAACGGGCCAAACTAGTGCAGAAGTTCGTGCCGCGAAGTCGCGTCGGAATTTTTCCAATTAACACACCCAATCCACACCATTGGGCCCTAAACACATGTTTTGTTGCGTTTCGTACCATTTGGGTGCATTTGGTACCGTTTGGTTGCCTTACAAAACTCGGTGAAAAACGGGCCGAACTAGAGCAAAAGTTTGTGCCACGAAGTTGCAATTGGAATTTTTCGCAACGAACGCACCCGATCCACCCCATTGGACCCTAAACTCATGTTTTCATGACTTTTGTACCATTTGGGTGCATTTGGGACCGTTTGGTTGCCTTACGAAACTCGGTGCCAAACGGGCAGAACTAGTGCAAAACTTTGTGCCACGAAGTCGCATCGGAATTTTTCGCAACAAACGCACCCGATCCACTCCATTGACCCTAAACTCATGTTTTGCTGAGTTTTGTACCATTTGGTTGCATTTGGAACCGTTTGATTGCCTTACGAAACTCGGTGCAAAACGGCCCGAACTAGTGCAAAAGTTTGTGCCACGCAGTTGCATTGGAATTTTTCGCAACGAAAGCACTCGATCCACCCCATTGGACCCTAAACTCATGTTTTGGAGAGTTTTGTACCATTTGGGTGCATTTGGGACCGTTTGGTTGCCTTACGAAACTCGGTGCTAAACGGGCGTATTGGTGTATTTCGTACCATTCGTGTGCATTCGGGACCGTTTGGTTGCCTTCGAAACTCGGTGCGAAACGGTCCGAACTAGTGCAGAAGTTCGTGCCACGAAGTCGTGTCGGAATTTTTCCAATTAACACACCCAATCCACCCCATTGGGCCCTAAACTGTTGTTTTGGTGCGTTTCGTACCTTTTGGGTGCATTCGGGACCGTTTGGTTGCCTTACGAAACTCGGTGCAAAACGGGCCGAACAAGTGCAGAAGTTCGTGCCACGAAGTCGCGTTGGAATTTTTGGCAACGAACGCACCCGATCCACCCCATTGGACCCTTAACTCATGTTTTGGAGAGTTTTGTACCATTTGGGTGCATTTGGGACCGTTTGGTTGCCTTACGAAACTCGGTGCAAAACGGGCCGATCTAGTGCAAAAGTTTGTGCCACGAAGTCGCATTGGAATTTTTCACAACGAAAGCTCCCGATCCACCCTATTGGAGCCTAAACTCATGTTTTGGTGAGTTTCGTACCATTTCGGTGCATTTGGAACCATTTGGTTGCCTTACGAAACTCGGTGCAAAACGGGCCGAACTAGTGCAAAAGTTTGTGTCACGAAGTCGCATTGGAATTTTTCGCAACGAAAGCACTCGATCCACCCCATTGGACCTTAAACTCATGTTTTCATGACTTTTGTACCATTTGGGTGCATTAGGGACCGTTTGGTTGCCTTACGAAACTCGGTGCCAAACGGGCCGAACTAGTGCAAAACTTCGTGCCACGAAGTCGCATCGGAATTTTTCGCAACAAACGCACCCGATCCACCCCATTGACCCTAAACACATGTTTTGCTGAGTTTTGTACCATTTGGTTGCATTTGGAACCGTTTGGTTGCCTTACGAAACTTGGTGCTAAACGGGCCGAACTAGTGCAGAAGTTCGTGCCACGAAGTCGCGTCGGAATTTTTCCAATTAACACATCCAATCCACCCCATTGGGCCCTAAACTGTTGTTTTGGTGCGTTTCGTACCTTTTGGGTGCATTCGGGACCGCTTGGTTGCCTTATGAAACTCGGTGCAAAACGGGCCGAACAAGTGCAGAAGTTCGTGCCACGAAGTCGCCTTGGAATTTTTCGCAACGAACGCACCCGATCCACCACATTGGACCCTTAACTCATGTTTTGGAGAGTTTTGTACCATTTGGGTGCATTTGGGACTGTTTGGTTGCCTTACGAAACTCGGTGCAAAACGGGCCGAACTAGTGCAAAAGTTTGTGCCACGAAGTCGCATTGGAATTTTTCACAACGAAAGCACCCGATCCACCCCATTGGAGCCTAAACTCATGTTTTGGTGAGTTTCGTACCATTTCGGTGCATGTGGAACCATTTGGTTGCCTTACAAAACTCGGTGCAAAACGGGCCGAGCTAGTGCAAAAGTTTGTGTCACGAAGTCGCATTGGAATTTTTCGCAACGAAAGCACTCGATCCACCCCATTGGACCTTAAACTCATGCTTTCATGAGTTTCATACCATTTGTGTGCATTTGGGACCGTTTGGTTGCCTTACGAAACTCGGTGCAAAACGGACCGAACTAGTGCAAAAGTTTGTGCCACGAAGTCGCATTGGAATTTTTCGCAATGAAAGCACCCGATCCACCCCATTGGAGCCTAAACTCATGTTTTGGTGAGTTTCGTGCCATTTCGGTGCATTTGGAACCATTTGGTTGCCTTACGAAACTCGGTGCAAAACGGGCCGAACTAGTGCAAAAGTTTGTGCCACGTAATTGCATTGGAATTTTTCGCAACGAAAGCACTCTATCCACCCCATTGGACCTTAAACTCATGTTTTCATGAGTTTCATACCATTTGTGTGCATTTGGGACCGTTGGGTTGCCTTACGAAACTCGGTGCAAAACGGGCCGAACTAGTGCAATACTTCATGCCACGAAGTCGCATCAAAATTTTTCGCAACGAAAGCACTCGATCCACCCCATTGGACCCTAAACTCATGTTTTGGAGAGTTTTGTACCATTTGGGTGCATTTGGGACCGTTTGGTTGCCTTACGAAACTCGGTGCTAAACGGGCGTATTGGTGTATTTCGTACCATTCGTGTGCATTCGGGACCGTTTGGTTGCCTTACGAATCTCGGTGCTAAACGGGCCAAACTAGTGCAGAAGTTCGTGCCGCGAAGTCGCGTCGGAATTTTTCCAATTAACACACCCAATCCACACCATTGGGCCCTAAACACATGTTTTGTTGCGTTTCGTACCATTTGGGTGCATTTGGTACCGTTTGGTTGCCTTACAAAACTCGGTGAAAAACGGGCCGAACTAGAGCAAAAGTTTGTGCCACGAAGTTGCAATGGAATTTTTCGCAACGAACGCACCCGATCCACCCCATTGGACCCTAAACTCATGTTTTCATGACTTTTGTACCATTTGGGTGCATTTGGGACCGTTTGGTTGCCTTACGAAACTCGGTGCCAAACGGGCAGAACTAGTGCAAAACTTTGTGCCACGAAGTCGCATCGGAATTTTTCGCAACAAACGCACCCGATCCACTCCATTGACCCTAAACTCATGTTTTGCTGAGTTTTGTACCATTTGGTTGCATTTGGAACCGTTTGATTGCCTTACGAAACTCGGTGCAAAACGGCCCGAACTAGTGCAAAAGTTTGTGCCACGCAGTTGCATTGGAATTTTTCGCAACGAAAGCACTCGATCCACCCCATTGGACCCTAAACTCATGTTTTGGAGAGTTTTGTACCATTTGGGTGCATTTGGGACCGTTTGGTTGCCTTACGAAACTCGGTGCTAAACGGGCGTATTGGTGTATTTCGTACCATTCGTGTGCATTCGGGACCGTTTGGTTGCCTTCGAAACTCGGTGCGAAACGGTCCGAACTAGTGCAGAAGTTCGTGCCACGAAGTCGTGTCGGAATTTTTCCAATTAACACACCCAATCCACCCCATTGGGCCCTAAACTGTTGTTTTGGTGCGTTTCGTACCTTTTGGGTGCATTCGGGACCGTTTGGTTGCCTTACGAAACTCGGTGCAAAACGGGCCGAACAAGTGCAGAAGTTCGTGCCACGAAGTCGCGTTGGAATTTTTGGCAACGAACGCACCCGATCCACCCCATTGGACCCTTAACTCATGTTTTGGAGAGTTTTGTACCATTTGGGTGCATTTGGGACCGTTTGGTTGCCTTACGAAACTCGGTGCAAAACGGGCCGATCTAGTGCAAAAGTTTGTGCCACGAAGTCGCATTGGAATTTTTCACAACGAAAGCTCCCGATCCACCCTATTGGAGCCTAAACTCATGTTTTGGTGAGTTTCGTACCATTTCGGTGCATTTGGAACCATTTGGTTGCCTTACGAAACTCGGTGCAAAACGGGCCGAACTAGTGCAAAAGTTTGTGTCACGAAGTCGCATTGGAATTTTTCGCAACGAAAGCACTCGATCCACCCCATTGGACCTTAAACTCATGTTTTCATGACTTTTGTACCATTTGGGTGCATTAGGGACCGTTTGGTTGCCTTACGAAACTCGGTGCCAAACGGGCCGAACTAGTGCAAAACTTCGTGCCACGAAGTCGCATCGGAATTTTTCGCAACAAACGCACCCGATCCACCCCATTGACCCTAAACACATGTTTTGCTGAGTTTTGTACCATTTGGTTGCATTTGGAACCGTTTGGTTGCCTTACGAAACTTGGTGCTAAACGGGCCGAACTAGTGCAGAAGTTCGTGCCACGAAGTCGCGTCGGAATTTTTCCAATTAACACATCCAATCCACCCCATTGGGCCCTAAACTGTTGTTTTGGTGCGTTTCGTACCTTTTGGGTGCATTCGGGACCGCTTGGTTGCCTTATGAAACTCGGTGCAAAACGGGCCGAACAAGTGCAGAAGTTCGTGCCACGAAGTCGCCTTGGAATTTTTCGCAACGAACGCACCCGATCCACCACATTGGACCCTTAACTCATGTTTTGGAGAGTTTTGTACCATTTGGGTGCATTTGGGACTGTTTGGTTGCCTTACGAAACTCGGTGCAAAACGGGCCGAACTAGTGCAAAAGTTTGTGCCACGAAGTCGCATTGGAATTTTTCACAACGAAAGCACCCGATCCACCCCATTGGAGCCTAAACTCATGTTTTGGTGAGTTTCGTACCATTTCGGTGCATGTGGAACCATTTGGTTGCCTTACAAAACTCGGTGCAAAACGGGCCGAGCTAGTGCAAAAGTTTGTGTCACGAAGTCGCATTGGAATTTTTCGCAACGAAAGCACTCGATCCACCCCATTGGACCTTAAACTCATGCTTTCATGAGTTTCATACCATTTGTGTGCATTTGGGACCGTTTGGTTGCCTTACGAAACTCGGTGCAAAACGGACCGAACTAGTGCAAAAGTTTGTGCCACGAAGTCGCATTGGAATTTTTCGCAATGAAAGCACCCGATCCACCCCATTGGAGCCTAAACTCATGTTTTGGTGAGTTTCGTGCCATTTCGGTGCATTTGGAACCATTTGGTTGCCTTACGAAACTCGGTGCAAAACGGGCCGAACTAGTGCAAAAGTTTGTGCCACGTAATTGCATTGGAATTTTTCGCAACGAAAGCACTCTATCCACCCCATTGGACCTTAAACTCATGTTTTCAATGAGTTTCATACCATTTGTGTGCATTTGGGACCGTTGGGTTGCCTTACGAAACTCGGTGCAAAACGGGACCGAACTAGTGCAATACTTCATGCCACGAAGTCGCATCAAAATTTTTCGCAACGAAAGCACTCGATCCACCCCATTGGACCCTAAACTCATGTTTTGGAGAGTTTTGTACCATTTGGGTGCATTTGGGACCGTTTGGTTGCCTTACGAAACTCGGTTCTAAACGGGCGTATTGGTGTATTTCGTACCATTCGTGTGCATTCGGGACCGTTTGGTTGCCTTACGAATCTCGGTGCTAAACGGGCCGAACTAGTGCAGAAGTTCGTGCCGCGAAGTCGCGTCGGAATTTTTCCAATTAACACACCCAATCCACCCCATTGGGCCCTAAACACATGTTTTGTTGCGTTTCGTACCATTTGGGTGCATTTGGTACCGTTTGGTTGCCTTACAAAACTCGGTGAAAAACGGGCCGAACTAGAGCAAAAGTTTGTGCCACGAAGTTGCATTGGAATTTTTCGCAACGAACGCACCCGATCCACCCCATTGGACCCTAAACTCATGTTTTCATGACTTTTGTACCATTTGGGTGCATTTGGGACCGTTTGGTTGCCTTACGAAACTCGGTGCCAAACGGGCAGAACTAGTGCAAAACTTTGTGCCACGAAGTCGCATCGGAATTTTTCGCAACAAACGCACCCGATCCACTCCATTGACCCTAAACTCATGTTTTGCTGAGTTTTGTACCATTTGGTTGCATTTGGAACCGTTTGATTGCCTTACGAAACTCGGTGCAAAACGGCCCGAACTAGTGCAAAAGTTTGTGCCACGCAGTTGCATTGGAATTTTTCGCAACGAAAGCACTCGATCCACCCCATTGGACCCTAAACTCATGTTTTGGAGAGTTTTGTACCATTTGGGTGCATTTGGGACCGTTTGGTTGCCTTACGAAACTCGGTGCTAAACGGGCGTATTGGTGTATTTCGTACCATTCGTGTGCATTCGGGACCGTTTGGTTGCCTTCGAAACTCGGTGCGAAACGGTCCGAACTAGTGCAGAAGTTCGTGCCACGAAGTCGTGTCGGAATTTTTCCAATTAACACACCCAATCCACCCCATTGGGCCCTAAACTGTTGTTTTGGTGCGTTTCGTACCTTTTGGGTGCATTCGGGACCGTTTGGTTGCCTTACGAAACTCGGTGCAAAACGGGCCGAACAAGTGCAGAAGTTCGTGCCACGAAGTCGCGTTGGAATTTTTGGCAACGAACGCACCCGATCCACCCCATTGGACCCTTAACTCATGTTTTGGAGAGTTTTGTACCATTTGGGTGCATTTGGGACCGTTTGGTTGCCTTACGAAACTCGGTGCAAAACGGGCCGATCTAGTGCAAAAGTTTGTGCCACGAAGTCGCATTGGAATTTTTCACAACGAAAGCTCCCGATCCACCCTATTGGAGCCTAAACTCATGTTTTGGTGAGTTTCGTACCATTTCGGTGCATTTGGAACCATTTGGTTGCCTTACGAAACTCGGTGCAAAACGGGCCGAACTAGTGCAAAAGTTTGTGTCACGAAGTCGCATTGGAATTTTTCGCAACGAAAGCACTCGATCCACCCCATTGGACCTTAAACTCATGTTTTCATGACTTTTGTACCATTTGGGTGCATTAGGGACCGTTTGGTTGCCTTACGAAACTCGGTGCCAAACGGGCCGAACTAGTGCAAAACTTCGTGCCACGAAGTCGCATCGGAATTTTTCGCAACAAACGCACCCGATCCACCCCATTGACCCTAAACACATGTTTTGCTGAGTTTTGTACCATTTGGTTGCATTTGGAACCGTTTGGTTGCCTTACGAAACTTGGTGCTAAACGGGCCGAACTAGTGCAGAAGTTCGTGCCACGAAGTCGCGTCGGAATTTTTCCAATTAACACATCCAATCCACCCCATTGGGCCCTAAACTGTTGTTTTGGTGCGTTTCGTACCTTTTGGGTGCATTCGGGACCGCTTGGTTGCCTTATGAAACTCGGTGCAAAACGGGCCGAACAAGTGCAGAAGTTCGTGCCACGAAGTCGCCTTGGAATTTTTCGCAACGAACGCACCCGATCCACCACATTGGACCCTTAACTCATGTTTTGGAGAGTTTTGTACCATTTGGGTGCATTTGGGACTGTTTGGTTGCCTTACGAAACTCGGTGCAAAACGGGCCGAACTAGTGCAAAAGTTTGTGCCACGAAGTCGCATTGGAATTTTTCACAACGAAAGCACCCGATCCACCCCATTGGAGCCTAAACTCATGTTTTGGTGAGTTTCGTACCATTTCGGTGCATGTGGAACCATTTGGTTGCCTTACAAAACTCGGTGCAAAACGGGCCGAGCTAGTGCAAAAGTTTGTGTCACGAAGTCGCATTGGAATTTTTCGCAACGAAAGCACTCGATCCACCCCATTGGACCTTAAACTCATGCTTTCATGAGTTTCATACCATTTGTGTGCATTTGGGACCGTTTGGTTGCCTTACGAAACTCGGTGCAAAACGGACCGAACTAGTGCAAAAGTTTGTGCCACGAAGTCGCATTGGAATTTTTCGCAATGAAAGCACCCGATCCACCCCATTGGAGCCTAAACTCATGTTTTGGTGAGTTTCGTGCCATTTCGGTGCATTTGGAACCATTTGGTTGCCTTACGAAACTCGGTGCAAAACGGGCCGAACTAGTGCAAAAGTTTGTGCCACGTAATTGCATTGGAATTTTTCGCAACGAAAGCACTCTATCCACCCCATTGGACCTTAAACTCATGTTTTCATGAGTTTCATACCATTTGTGTGCATTTGGGACCGTTGGGTTGCCTTACGAAACTCGGTGCAAAACGGGCCGAACTAGTGCAATACTTCATGCCACGAAGTCGCATCAAAATTTTTCGCAACGAAAGCACTCGATCCACCCCATTGGACCCTAAACTCATGTTTTGGAGAGTTTTGTACCATTTGGGTGCATTTGGGACCGTTTGGTTGCCTTACGAAACTCGGTGCTAAACGGGCGTATTGGTGTATTTCGTACCATTCGTGTGCATTCGGGACCGTTTGGTTGCCTTACGAATCTCGGTGCTAAACGGGCCAAACTAGTGCAGAAGTTCGTGCCGCGAAGTCGCGTCGGAATTTTTCCAATTAACACACCCAATCCACACCATTGGGCCCTAAACACATGTTTTGTTGCGTTTCGTACCATTTGGGTGCATTTGGTACCGTTTGGTTGCCTTACAAAACTCGGTGAAAAACGGGCCGAACTAGAGCAAAAGTTTGTGCCACGAAGTTGCAATTGGAATTTTTCGCAACGAACGCACCCGATCCACCCCATTGGACCCTAAACTCATGTTTTCATGACTTTTGTACCATTTGGGTGCATTTGGGACCGTTTGGTTGCCTTACGAAACTCGGTGCCAAACGGGCAGAACTAGTGCAAAACTTTGTGCCACGAAGTCGCATCGGAATTTTTCGCAACAAACGCACCCGATCCACTCCATTGACCCTAAACTCATGTTTTGCTGAGTTTTGTACCATTTGGTTGCATTTGGAACCGTTTGATTGCCTTACGAAACTCGGTGCAAAACGGCCCGAACTAGTGCAAAAGTTTGTGCCACGCAGTTGCATTGGAATTTTTCGCAACGAAAGCACTCGATCCACCCCATTGGACCCTAAACTCATGTTTTGGAGAGTTTTGTACCATTTGGGTGCATTTGGGACCGTTTGGTTGCCTTACGAAACTCGGTGCTAAACGGGCGTATTGGTGTATTTCGTACCATTCGTGTGCATTCGGGACCGTTTGGTTGCCTTCGAAACTCGGTGCGAAACGGTCCGAACTAGTGCAGAAGTTCGTGCCACGAAGTCGTGTCGGAATTTTTCCAATTAACACACCCAATCCACCCCATTGGGCCCTAAACTGTTGTTTTGGTGCGTTTCGTACCTTTTGGGTGCATTCGGGACCGTTTGGTTGCCTTACGAAACTCGGTGCAAAACGGGCCGAACAAGTGCAGAAGTTCGTGCCACGAAGTCGCGTTGGAATTTTTGGCAACGAACGCACCCGATCCACCCCATTGGACCCTTAACTCATGTTTTGGAGAGTTTTGTACCATTTGGGTGCATTTGGGACCGTTTGGTTGCCTTACGAAACTCGGTGCAAAACGGGCCGATCTAGTGCAAAAGTTTGTGCCACGAAGTCGCATTGGAATTTTTCACAACGAAAGCTCCCGATCCACCCTATTGGAGCCTAAACTCATGTTTTGGTGAGTTTCGTACCATTTCGGTGCATTTGGAACCATTTGGTTGCCTTACGAAACTCGGTGCAAAACGGGCCGAACTAGTGCAAAAGTTTGTGTCACGAAGTCGCATTGGAATTTTTCGCAACGAAAGCACTCGATCCACCCCATTGGACCTTAAACTCATGTTTTCATGACTTTTGTACCATTTGGGTGCATTAGGGACCGTTTGGTTGCCTTACGAAACTCGGTGCCAAACGGGCCGAACTAGTGCAAAACTTCGTGCCACGAAGTCGCATCGGAATTTTTCGCAACAAACGCACCCGATCCACCCCATTGACCCTAAACACATGTTTTGCTGAGTTTTGTACCATTTGGTTGCATTTGGAACCGTTTGGTTGCCTTACGAAACTTGGTGCTAAACGGGCCGAACTAGTGCAGAAGTTCGTGCCACGAAGTCGCGTCGGAATTTTTCCAATTAACACATCCAATCCACCCCATTGGGCCCTAAACTGTTGTTTTGGTGCGTTTCGTACCTTTTGGGTGCATTCGGGACCGCTTGGTTGCCTTATGAAACTCGGTGCAAAACGGGCCGAACAAGTGCAGAAGTTCGTGCCACGAAGTCGCCTTGGAATTTTTCGCAACGAACGCACCCGATCCACCACATTGGACCCTTAACTCATGTTTTGGAGAGTTTTGTACCATTTGGGTGCATTTGGGACTGTTTGGTTGCCTTACGAAACTCGGTGCAAAACGGGCCGAACTAGTGCAAAAGTTTGTGCCACGAAGTCGCATTGGAATTTTTCACAACGAAAGCACCCGATCCACCCCATTGGAGCCTAAACTCATGTTTTGGTGAGTTTCGTACCATTTCGGTGCATGTGGAACCATTTGGTTGCCTTACAAAACTCGGTGCAAAACGGGCCGAGCTAGTGCAAAAGTTTGTGTCACGAAGTCGCATTGGAATTTTTCGCAACGAAAGCACTCGATCCACCCCATTGGACCTTAAACTCATGCTTTCATGAGTTTCATACCATTTGTGTGCATTTGGGACCGTTTGGTTGCCTTACGAAACTCGGTGCAAAACGGACCGAACTAGTGCAAAAGTTTGTGCCACGAAGTCGCATTGGAATTTTTCGCAACTGAAAGCACCCGATCCACCCCATTGGAGCCTAAACTCATGTTTTGGTGAGTTTCGTGCCATTTCGGTGCATTTGGAACCATTTGGTTGCCTTACGAAACTCGGTGCAAAACGGGCCGAACTAGTGCAAAAGTTTGTGCCACGTAATTGCATTGGAATTTTTCGCAACGAAAGCACTCTATCCACCCCATTGGACCTTAAACTCATGTTTTCATGAGTTTCATACCATTTGTGTGCATTTGGGACCGTTGGGTTGCCTTACGAAACTCGGTGCAAAACGGGCCGAACTAGTGCAATACTTCATGCCACGAAGTCGCATCAAAATTTTTCGCAACGAAAGCACTCGATCCACCCCATTGGACCCTAAACTCATGTTTTGGAGAGTTTTGTACCATTTGGGTGCATTTGGGACCGTTTGGTTGCCTTACGAAACTCGGTGCTAAACGGGCGTATTGGTGTATTTCGTACCATTCGTGTGCATTCGGGACCGTTTGGTTGCCTTACGAATCTCGGTGCTAAACGGGCCAAACTAGTGCAGAAGTTCGTGCCGCGAAGTCGCGTCGGAATTTTTCCAATTAACACACCCAATCCACACCATTGGGCCCTAAACACATGTTTTGTTGCGTTTCGTACCATTTGGGTGCATTTGGTACCGTTTGGTTGCCTTACAAAACTCGGTGAAAAACGGGCCGAACTAGAGCAAAAGTTTGTGCCACGAAGTTGCAATGGAATTTTTCGCAACGAACGCACCCGATCCACCCCATTGGACCCTAAACTCATGTTTTCATGACTTTTGTACCATTTGGGTGCATTTGGGACCGTTTGGTTGCCTTACGAAACTCGGTGCCAAACGGGCAGAACTAGTGCAAAACTTTGTGCCACGAAGTCGCATCGGAATTTTTCGCAACAAACGCACCCGATCCACTCCATTGACCCTAAACTCATGTTTTGCTGAGTTTTGTACCATTTGGTTGCATTTGGAACCGTTTGATTGCCTTACGAAACTCGGTGCAAAACGGCCCGAACTAGTGCAAAAGTTTGTGCCACGCAGTTGCATTGGAATTTTTCGCAACGAAAGCACTCGATCCACCCCATTGGACCCTAAACTCATGTTTTGGAGAGTTTTGTACCATTTGGGTGCATTTGGGACCGTTTGGTTGCCTTACGAAACTCGGTGCTAAACGGGCGTATTGGTGTATTTCGTACCATTCGTGTGCATTCGGGACCGTTTGGTTGCCTTACGAAACTCGGTGCGAAACGGTCCGAACTAGTGCAGAAGTTCGTGCCACGAAGTCGTGTCGGAATTTTTCCAATTAACACACCCAATCCACCCCATTGGGCCCTAAACTGTTGTTTTGGTGCGTTTCGTACCTTTTGGGTGCATTCGGGACCGTTTGGTTGCCTTACGAAACTCGGTGCAAAACGGGCCGAACAAGTGCAGAAGTTCGTGCCACGAAGTCGCGTTGGAATTTTTGGCAACGAACGCACCCGATCCACCCCATTGGACCCTTAACTCATGTTTTGGAGAGTTTTGTACCATTTGGGTGCATTTGGGACCGTTTGGTTGCCTTACGAAACTCGGTGCAAACGGGCCGATCTAGTGCAAAAGTTTGTGCCACGAAGTCGCATTGGAATTTTTCACAACGAAAGCTCCCGATCCACCCCATTGGAGCCTAAACTCATGTTTTGGTGAGTTTCGTACCATTTCGGTGCATTTGGAACCATTTGGTTGCCTTACGAAACTCGGTGCAAAACGGGCCGAACTAGTGCAAAAGTTTGTGTCACGAAGTCGCATTGGAATTTTTCGCAACGAAAGCACTCGATCCACCCCATTGGACCTTAAACTCATGTTTTCATGACTTTTAGTACCATTTGGGTGCATTTAGGGACCGTTTGGTTGCCTTACGAAACTCGGTGCCAAACGGGCCGAACTAGTGCAAAACTTCGTGCCACGAAGTCGCATCGGAATTTTTCGCAACAAACGCACCCGATCCACCCCATTGACCCTAAACACATGTTTTGCTGAGTTTTGTACCATTTGGTTGCATTTGGAACCGTTTGGTTGCCTTACGAAACTTGGTGCTAAACGGGCCGAACTAGTGCAGAAGTTCGTGCCACGAAGTCGCGTCGGAATTTTTCCAATTAACACATCCCAATCCACCCCATTGGGCCCTAAACTGTTGTTTTGGTGCGTTTCGTACCTTTTGGGTGCATTCGGGACCGTTTGGTTGCCTTATGAAACTCGGTGCAAAACGGGCCGAACAAGTGCAGAAGTTCGTGCCACGAAGTCGCGTTGGAATTTTTCGCAACGAACGCACCCGATCCACCACATTGGACCCTTAACTCATGTTTTGGAGAGTTTTGCTACCATTTGGGTGCATTTGGGACTGTTTGGTTGCCTTACGAAACTCGGTGCAAAACGGGCCGAACTAGTGCAAAAGTTTGTGCCACGAAGTCGCATTGGAATTTTTCACAACGAAAGCACCCGATCCACCCCATTGGAGCCTAAACTCATGTTTTGGTGAGTTTCGTACCATTTCGGTGCATTTGGAACCATTTGGTTGCCTTACGAAACTCGGTGCAAAACGGGCCGAACTAGTGCAAAAGTTTGTGTCACGAAGTCGCATTGGAATTTTTCGCAACGAAAGCACTCGATCCACCCCATTGGACCTTAAACTCATGCTTTCATGAGTTTCATACCATTTGTGTGCATTTGGGACCGTTTGGTTGCCTTACGAAACTCGGTGCAAAACGGGCCGAACTAGTGCAAAGTTTGTGCCACGAAGTCGCATTGGAATTTTTCGCAACGAAAGCACCCGATCCACCCCATTGGAGCCTAAACTCATGTTTTGGTGAGTTTCGTGCCACTTCGGTGCATTTGGAACCACTTGGTTGCCTTACGAAACTCGGTGCAAAACGGGCCGAACTAGTGCAAAAGTTTGTGCCACGTAATTGCATTGGAATTTTTCGCAACGAAAGCACTCTATCCACCCCATTGGACCTTAAACTCATGTTTTCATGAGTTTCATACCATTTGTGCTGCATTTGGGACCGTTTGGTTGCCTTACGAAACTCGGTGCAAAACGGGCCGAACTAGTGCAATACTTCATGCCACGAAGTCGCATTGGAAATTTTTCGCAACGAAAGCACTCGATCCACCCCATTGGACCCTAAACTCATGTTTTGGAGAGTTTGTACCATTTGGGTGCATTTGGGACCGTTTGGTTGCCTTACGAAACTCGGTGCTAAACGGGCGTATTGGTGTATTTCGTACCATTCGTGTGCATTCGGGACCGTTTGGTTGCCTTACGAAACTCGGTGCGAAACGGTCCGAACTAGTGCAGAAGTTCGTGCCACGAAGTCGTGTCGGAATTTTTCCAATTAACACACCCAATCCACCCCATTGGGCCCTAAAACTGTTGTTTTGGTGCGTTTCGTACCTTTGGGTGCATTCGGGACCGTTTGGTTGCCTTACGAAACTCGGTGCAAAAACGGGCCGAACAAGTGCAGAAGTTCGTGCCACGAAGTCGCGTTGGAATTTTTGGCAACGAACGCACCCGATCCACCCCATTGGACCCTTAACTCATGTTTTGGAGAGTTTTGTACCATTTGGGTGCATTTGGGACCGTTTGGTTGCCTTACGAAACTCGGTGCAAAACGGGCCGATCTAGTGCAAAAGTTTGTGCCACGAAGTCGCATTGGAATTTTTCACAACGAAAGCTCCCGATCCACCCCATTGGAGCCTAAACTCATGTTTTGGTGAGTTTCGTACCATTTCGGTTGCATTTGGAACCGTTTGGTTGCCTTACGAAACTCGGTGCAAAACGGGCCGAACTAGTGCAAAAGTTTGTGTCACGAAGTCGCATTGGAATTTTTCGCAACGAAAGCACTCGATCCACCCCATTGGACCTTAAACTCATGTTTTCATGACTTTTGTACCATTTGGGTGCATTGGGACCGTTTGGTTGCCTTACGAAACTCGGTGCCAAACGGGCCGAACTAGTGCAAAACTTCGTGCCACGAAAGTCGCATCGGAATTTTTCGCAACAAACGCACCCGATCCACCCCATTGACCCTAAACACATGTTTTGCTGAGTTTTGTACCATTTGGTTGCATTTGGAACCGTTTGGTTGCCTTACGAAACTTGGTGCTAAACGGGCCGAACTAGTGCAGAAGTTCGTGCCACGAAGTCGCGTCGGAATTTTTCCAATTAACACATCCAATCCACCCCATTGGGCCCTAAACTGTTGTTTTGGTGCGTTTCGTACCTTTTGGGTGCATTCGGGACCGCTTGGTTGCCTTATGAAACTCGGTGCAAAACGGGCCGAACAAGTGCAGAAGTTCGTGCCACGAAGTCGCGTTGGAATTTTTCGCAACGAACGCACCCGATCCACCACATTGGACCCTTAACTCATGTTTTGAGAGTTTTGTACCATTTGGGTGCATTTGGGACTGTTTGGTTGCCTTACGAAACTCGGTGCAAAACGGGCCGAACTAGTGCAAAAGTTTGTGCCACGAAGTCGCATTGGAATTTTTCACAACGAAAGCACCCGATCCACCCCATTGGAGCCTAAACTCATGTTTTGGTGAGTTTCGTACCATTTCGGTGCATTTGGAACCATTTGGTTGCCTTACGAAACTCGGTGCAAAACGGGCCGAGCTAGTGCAAAAGTTTGTGTCACGAAGTCGCATTGGAATTTTTCGCAACGAAAGCACTCGATCCACCCCATTGGACCTTAAACTCATGCTTTCATGAGTTTCATACCATTTGTGTGCATTTGGGACCGTTTGGTTGCCTTACGAAACTCGGTGCAAAACGGGCCGAACTAGTGCAAAAGTTTGTGCCACGAAGTCGCATTGGAATTTTTCGCAACGAAAGCACCCGATCCACCCCATTGGAGCCTAAACTCATGTTTTGGTGAGTTTCGTGCCATTTCGGTGCATTTGGAACCATTTGGTTGCCTTACGAAACTCGGTTGCAAAACGGGCCGAACTAGTGCAAAAGTTTGTGCCACGTAATTGCATTGGAATTTTTCACAACGAAAGCACTCTATCCACCCCATTGGACCTTAAACTCATGTTTTCATGAGTTTCATACCATTTGTGTGCATTTGGGACCGTTTGGTTGCCTTACGAAACTCGGTGCAAAACGGGCCGAACTAGTGCAATACTTCATGCCACGAAGTCGCATCAAATTTTTCGCAACGAAAGCACTCGATCCACCCCATTGGACCCTAAACTCATGTTTTGCAGAGTTTTGTACCATTTGGGTGCATTTGGGACCGTTTGGTTGCCTACGAAACTCGGTGCTAAACGGGCGTATTGGTGTATTTCGTACCATTCGTGTGCATTCGGGACCGTTTGGTTGCCTTACTGAATCTCGGTGCTAAACGGGCCAAACTAGTGCAGAAGTTCGTGCCGCGAAGTCGCGTCGGAATTTTTCCAATTAACACACCCAATCCACACCATTGGGCCCTAAACATATGTTTTGTTGCGTTTCGTACCATTTGGGTGCATTTGGTACCGTTTGGTTGCCTTAGAAAACTCGGTGAAAAACGGGCCGAACTAGAGCAAAAGTTTGTGCCACGAAGTTGCATTGGAATTTCTCGCAACGAACGCACCCGATCCACCCCATTGGACCCTAAACTCATGTTTTCATGACTTTTGTACCATTTGGGTGCATTTGGGACCGTTTGGTTGCCTTACGAAACTCGGTGCCAAACGGGCCGAACTAGTGCAAAACTTCGTGCCACGAAGTCGCATCGGAATTTTTCGCAACAAACGCACCCGATCCACTCCATTGACCCTAAACTCATGTTTTGCTGAGTTTTTGTACCATTTGGTTGCATTTGGAACCGTTTGATTGCCTTACGAAACTCGGTGCAAAACGGCCCGAACTAGTGCAAAAGTTTGTGCCACGCAGTTGCATTGGAATTTTTTCGCAACGAAAGCACTCGATCCACCCCATTGGACCCTAAACTCATGTTTTGGAGAGTTTTGTACCATTTGGGTGCATTTGGGACCGTTTGGTTGCCTTACGAAACTCGGTGCTAAACGGGCGTATTGGTGTATTTCGTACCATTCGTGTGCATTCGGGACCGTTTGGTTGCCTTACGAAACTCGGTGCTAAACGGGCCGAACTAGTGCAGAAGTTCGTGCCACGAAGTCGCGTCGGAATTTTTCCAATTAACACACCCAATCCACCCCATTGGGCCCTAAACTGTTGTTTTGGTGCGTTTCGTACCTTTTGGGTGCATTCGGGACCGTTTGGTTGCCTTACGAAACTCGGTGCAAAACGGGCCGAACAAGTGCAGAAGTTCGTGCCACGAAGTCGCGTTGGAATTTTTGGCAACGAACGCACCCGATCCACCCCATTGGACCCTTAACTCATGTTTGGAGAGTTTTTTGTACCATTTGGGTGCATTTGGGACCGTTTGGTTGCCTTACGAAACTTGGTGCAAAACGGGCCGAACTAGTGCAAAAGTTTGTGCCACGAAGTCGCATTGGAATTTTTCACAACGAAAGCTCCCGATCCACCCCTATTGGAGCCTAAACTCATGTTTTTGGTGAGTTTCGTACCATTTCGGTGCATTTGGAACCATTTGGTTGCCTTACGAAACTCGGTGCAAAACGGGGCCGAACTAGTGCAAAAGTTTGTGTCACGAAGTCGCATTGGAATTTTTCGCAACGAAAGCACTCGATCCACCCCATTGGACCTTAAACTCATGTTTTCATGACTTTAGTACCATTTGGGTGCATTTGGGACCGTTTGGTTGCCTTACGAAACTCGGTGCCAAACGGGCCGAACTAGTGCAAAAGTTCTGTGCCACGAAGTCGCATCGGAATTTTTCGCAACAAACGCACCCGATCCACCCCATTGACCCTAAACTCATGTTTTTGCTGAGTTTTGTACCATTTGGTTGCATTTGGAACCGTTTGGTTGCCTTACGAAACTTGGTGCTAACGGGCCGAACTAGTGCAGAAGTTCGTGCCCACGAAGTCGCGTCGGAATTTTTCCAATTAACACATCCCAAATCCACCCCATTGGGCCTAAACTGTTGTTTTGGTGCGTTTCGTACCTTTTGGGTGCATTCGGGGACCGCTTTGGTTGCCTTATGAAACTCGGTGCAAACTGGGCCGAACAAGTGCAGAAGTTCTGTGCCACGAAGTCGCAGTTGGAATTTTTCGCAACGAACGCACCCGATCCACCACATTGGACCTTTAACTCGTGTTTTGGAGAGTTTGTACCATTTGGGTGCATTTGGGACTGTTTGGTGCCTTACGAAACTCGGTGCCAAAACGGGCCGAACCTAGTTGCAAAAGTTTGTGCCACGAGTCGGCATTGGAATTTTTCACAACGAAAGCACCCGATCCACCCCATTGGAGCCTAAACTCATGTTTTGGTGAGTTTCGTACCATTTCGGTGCATGTGGAACCATTTGGCTGCCTACGAAACTCGGTGCAAAACGGGGCCCGAACTAGTGCAAAAGTTTGTGTCATGAAGTCGCATTGGAATTTTTCGCAACGAAAGCACTCGATCCACCCCATTGGACCTTAAACTCATGCTTTCATGAGTTTCATACCATTTGTGTGCATTTGGGACCGTTTTGGTTGCCTTACGAAAATCAGGTGCAAAACGGGCCGAACTAGTGCAAAGTTTGTGCCACGAAGTCGCATTGGAATTTTTCGCAACGAAAGCACCCGATCCACCCCATTGGAGCCTAAACTCATGTTTTGGTGAGTTTCGTGCCATTTCGGTTGCATTTGGAACCATTTGGTTGCCTTACGAAACTCGGTGCAAAACGGGCCGAACTAGTGCAAAGTTTTGTGCCACGTAATTGCATTGGAATTTTTCGCAACGAAAGCACTCTATCCACCCCATTGGACCTTTAAACTCATGTTTTCATGAGTTTCATACCATTGTATGTGCATTTGGGACCGTTTGGTTGCCTTACGAAACTCGGTGCAAAACGGCCGAACTAGTGCAATACTTCATGCCACGAAGTCGCATCAAAATTTTTCGCAACGAAAGCACCCGATCCACCCCATTGGACCCTAAACTCATGTTTTGGAGAGTTTTGTACCATTTGGGTGCATTTGGGACCGTTTGGTTGCCTTAAAACTCGGGGTTTTTGTGCAAAATTGCCACGAAGGCGTGGATTTTTTCCACCCCACCCTAAACCATGTTTTGGTGCGTTTCGTACCATTTGGTGCATTTGGGACCGTGGTTGCCTTACGAAACTCGGTGCAAAACGGGCCGAACTAGTGCAAAAGTTCGTGCGCGAAGTCGCGTCGGAATTTTTCAAACAACGCACCCAATCCACCCCATTGGGCCCTAAACACATGTTTTGTTGCGTTTCGTACCATTTGGGTGCATTTGGTACCGTTTGGTTGCCTTACAAAACTCGGTGAAAAAAGGGGCCGAACTAGAGCAAAAGTTTGTGCCACGAAGTTGCATTGGAATTTTTCGCAACGAACTCACCCGATCCACCCATTGGACGCTAAACTCATGTTTCATGACTTTTGTACCATTTGGGTGCATTTGGGACCGTTTGGTTGGCTTACGAAACTCGGTGCCAACGGGCCGAACTAGTGCAAAAACTTCGTGCCACGAAGTCGCATCGGAATTTTTTCTCGCAACAAACGCACCCGATCCACCCCATTGACCCTAAACTCATTGTTTTGCTGAGTTTTGTACCATTTGTTGCATTTGGAAACCGTTTGATTGCCTTACGAAACTCGGTGCAAAACGGCCCGAACTAGTGCAAAAGTTTGTGCACACGCAGTTGCATTGGAATTTTTCGCACGAAAGCACTCGATCCACCCCATTGGACCCTAAACTCATGTTTTGGAGAGTTTTGTACCATTTGGGTGCATTTGGGACCGTTTGGTTGCCTTACGAAACTCGGTGCTAAACGGGCGTATTGGTGTATTTCGTACCATTCGTGTGCATTCGGGACCGTTTGGTTGCCTTACGAATCGGTGCGAAACGGGCCGAACTAGTGCAGAAGTTCGTGCCACGAAGTCGTGTCGGAATTTTCAATTAACACACCCATCCACCCCATTGGGCCCTAAACACTGTTGTTTTGGCGTTTCGTACCATTTGGGTGCATTTGGGACCGTTTGGTTGCCTTACGAAACGGTGAAAACGGGCCGAACTAAGCAAGTTTGTGCCACGAAGTCGCATTGGAATTTTTCGCAACGAACGCACCCGATCCACCCCATTGGACCCTAACTCATGTTTCATGGAGAGTTTTGTACCATTTGGGTGCATTTGGGACCGTTTGGTTGCCTTACGAAACTCGGTGCAACGGGCCGATCTAGTGCAAAACTTCGTGCCACGAAGTCGCATCGGAATTTTTCACAACGAAAGCACCCGATCCACCCCATTGACCTAAACTCATGTTTTTGTGAGTTTTGTACCATTTGTTGCATTTGGAACCATTTGGTTGCCTTACGAACTTGGTGCAAAACGGGCCGAACTAGTGCAGAAGTTCGTGCCACGAAGTCGCGTCGGA
>NW_024376497.1:0-50657 GCF_016808335.1 Panicum virgatum
TTGGTGCACTTCTTTCTATTTGGGTTCATTGAACCATGTTTCGCTACTACACGAACTTGCTGCAAAACGTGCCAAACTAGTGCAATTAATGAAAAAGTGTGTGCCATGATGTGTTCGAATTTTTCACAACGTACACTTCGGATCCATACCATTGGACCCTAATCTCATATTTTGGTGCCTTCCTTTCCGTTTGGGTGCATTTGGAATCATTTCGCTACTGCACGAACTTGCTGCAAAACGCGCGACTGGTGCAATTAATGTAAAAGTTTGTGCCACAAAGTTGTGTCATAATTTTTCGCAATGAACACTCACGAGAACACAATGGACCC
This sequence comes from Panicum virgatum, assembly GCF_016808335.1. Taxonomy (NCBI): domain Eukaryota; kingdom Viridiplantae; phylum Streptophyta; class Magnoliopsida; order Poales; family Poaceae; genus Panicum; species Panicum virgatum. The sequence continues at coordinate 330 of NW_024376497.1, forward strand.
TAAACTCATGTTTTGGTGCGTTTCTTTCCGTTTGGGTGCATTTGTGACCGTTTCGCTACTAAACGAAAACGCGCCAACTAGTGCAATTAATCCAAAAGTTCGTGCCACGAAGTTATTTCTGAATTTTTCGCAACGTATGCTCCCGATCCAAACCATTGGACCCTAAACTCCTGTTTTGGTGTGTTTCTTTCCGTTTGGGTGCATTTGGGACCGTTTCCCTACTGCACGAAACTTGCTGCAAAACGTGCCAAATGTGATGTAAAAGTTCGTGCCACGAAGTCAGTCAGAATTTTTCGCAACGAACACTCATTCAGACCATTGACCTAAACACATTTTGGTGCATTTCTTTCTATTTGGGCATTCAGAACCATTTTGCTACTACACGAAACTTGCTGCAAAACGTGCCGAACTAGTGCAATTAATGAAAAGTGCGTGCCATGATGTCTTGTTGAATTTTTCACAACACTCGGATCCATACCATTGGACCCTAATCTCATATTTGGTGCCTTTCCTTTCCGTTTGGGTGCATTTAAAACCGTTTCGCTACTGCACGAAACTTGCAGCAAAACGCGCCAAACTGGTGAAATTAATGAAAAAGTTCGTTCCATAATCGTGTCATTTTTCGCAACGAAGCTCACGATGCACACCATTGGACCTTAAACTCTTGTTTAGGTGCATTTCTTTCCATTTGGGTGCATTTAGAACTTTTTGCTACTGCACAAACTTGCTGCAAATGCGCCAAGACGGTGCAATTAATGTAAAAGTTTGTGCCACGATGTTGTGTCATAATTTTTCGCAAGAACACTCACGATCAACATTGGACCCTAAACCCATGTTTTGGTGTGTTCTTCCGTTTGGGTGCATTTGACCGTTTCGCTACTGAATGAAACACGCCAAACTAGTGCAATTAATCCAAAAGTTCGTGCCATGAAGTTGTTTCGGAATTTTCGCACGTATGCTCCCGATCCACACCATTGGACCCTAAACTCATGTTTTGGTGCGTTTCTTTCTGTTGGGTGCATTTGGACCGTTTCCTACTGCACGAAACTTGCTGCAAACGTGCCACAATGTGATGTAAAAGTTTCGTGTCACGAAGTCAAGTCGGAATTTTTCGCAACGAACACTCCGATTCACACCATTGGACCCAAACATGTTTGGTGCATTTCTTCTATTTGGGTGCATTAGAACCATTTTGTTACTACGAAACTTGCTGCAAAACGTGCCAAACCAGTGCAATTAATGCAAAAGTTCGTGCCACCAGTCTTGTTGAATTTTTCGCAACTTATGCTCCGATCCACACCATTGTGACCCTAACTCATGTTTTGGTGCGTTTCTTTCTGTTGTGGTTGCATTTGGGGACGCGTTTCCCTACTGCACGAACTTGCTGCAAAACGAGCCAAACTGGTGCAATTAGTGCAAAAGTTCGTGCCACAAAGTCGTGTCGGAATTTTTCACACGAACGCTCCCGATCCACAACCATTGGATCTTAAACTCATGTTTTGGTGCAGTTCTTTCCGTTGGGTGCATTCAGAACCATTTTGCTACTACACAAAACTTGCTGGCAAAAAGCACCAAACTAGTGCAATTATGAAAAAGTTAGTGCCATATATCTTGTTAGAATTTCTTCGCAGACTAACGCTCCCCGATCCACACCATTGGAACCTAAACTCCATGTTTTGATGTGTTCTTTCTGGTTTGGGTGCATTGTGTGACCGTTCGGTACTGCACGAAACTTGGGGCAAAACCGCCAGACTGGTGCAATTAATGTAGAAGTTTGTGCCACGAAGTTGTGTCATATTTTCGCAACGAAAGCTCACATGCACACCATTGGACCTTAAACTCTTATTTTGTGGGTTTCTTTCCGTTCGGGTGCATTTGGAACTGTTTCGCTACTGCACGAAAATGCGTCAAACTGGTGCAATTAATGCAAAAGTCGGGCCATGATGTCTTCTAGAATTTTTCACAACGAACGCTTCGGATCCATACCATTGGACCCTAGTCTCATGTTTTGGGGCCTTCCTTTCTGTTGGGTGCATTTGAAACCGTTCGCTACTGCACGAACTTGCTGCAAAACGCGCCAAACTGGTGAAATTAATGCAAAAGTTCGTGCATAAAGTCGTGTCGGAATTTTTTGCAAACGACGGCTGCCGATCTACAACCATTGGACCCTAAACTCATGTTTTGGTGCGTTACTTTCCGTTTGGGGTGCATTTGGAACCGTTTTGCTACTGCACGAAACTTGGTGCATAACATGCCAGACTGGTGCAATTAATGTAAGAGTTCGTGCCACGAAGTCGTGTCATAATTTTCGCAACGAACGCTCACGATCCACACCATTGGATCATAACTCATGTTTTGGTGCGTTTCTTTCGGTTTGGGTGGCATTTGTGACCGTTTTGCTACTGCACGAAACTTGGTGCATAACGCGCCAGACTGGTGCAATTAATGTAAGAGTTCGTGCCACGAAGTCGTGTCATAATTTTTCGCAACGAACGCTCACGATCCCACCATTGGACCCTAAACTCATGTTTTGGTGCGTTTCTTTCCGTTTGGGTGTATTTGGGACTGTTTCGCTATTGCATGAAAAACGCGCCAAACTGGTGCAATTAATACAAAAGTTCGTGCCGTGATGTATTGTTAGAATTTTTCACAACGAACGATCCCGATCCATACCATTGGACCCTAGTCTCATAGTTTGGTGCCTTCCTTTCCGTTTGGGTGCATTTGGAACCATTTCGCTACTGCAACGAAACTTGCTGCAAAACGCGCGAGACTGGTGCAATTAATGTAAAGTTTGTGCCACAAGTTGTGTCATAATTTTTCGCAATGAACACTCACGATGAACACAATGGGACCCTAAACTCATGTTTTGGTGCGTTTCTTTCCGTTTGGGTGCATGTGTGACCGTTTCGCTACTGAACGAAAACGCGCCAAACTAGTGCAATTAATCCAAAAGTTCGTGCCATGAAGTTGTTTCGGAATTTTCGCTACGTATAGCTCCCGATCCAAACCATTAGGACCCTAAACTCATGTTTTGGTGCGTTTTCTTTCCGTTTGGGTGCATTTGGGACCGTTTCCCCTACTGCACGAAACTTGCTGCAAAACGTGCCAAAATGTGATGTAAAAGTTCGGTGCCACGAAGTCAAGTCAGAATTTTCGCAACGAACACTCCCGATTCAGACCATTGGACCCTAAACCAATGTTTTGGTGCACTTCTTTCTATTTGGGTTCATTCAGACCATTTTGCTACTACACGAAACTTGCTGCAAAACGGCCAAACTAGTGCAATTAATGAAAAAGTGCGTGCCATGATGTCTTCTTCGAATTTTTCACAACGAACACTTCGGATCCATACCATTGGACCCTAATCTCATATTTTGGTGCCTTCCTTTCCGTTTGGGTGCATTTAAAACCGTTTCGCTACTGCACGAAACTTGCAGCAAAACGCGCCAAACTGGTGAAATTAATGAAAAAGTTCGTTCCATAAATCGTGTCATTATTTTTCGCAACGAAAGCTCACGATGCACACCATTGGGCCTTAAACTCTTGTTTAGGTGCATTTCTTTCCATTTGGGTTGCATTTAGAACTGTTTTGCTACTGCAGTCGAAACTTGCTGCAAAATGCGCCAGACTGGTGGCAATTAATGTAAAAGTTTGTGCCACGATGTTGTGTCATAATTTTTCGCAATGAACACTCACGATCAACACAATTGGACCCTAAACCCATGTTTTGGTGTGTTGATTCCGTTTGGGTGCATTTGTGACCGTTTCGCTACTGAATGAAAACACGCCAAACTAGTGCAATTAATCCAAAAGTTCGTGCCATGAAGTTGTTCGGAATTTTTCGCAACGTATGCTCCCGATCCACACCAGTGGACCCTAAACTCATGTTTTGGTGCGTTTCTTTCCGTTGGGTGCAATTTGGGACCGTTTCCCTACTGCACGAAACTTCTGCAAAACGTGCCACAATGGTGATGTTAAAAGTTCGTGTCACGAAGTCAAGTCGGATTTTCGCAACGAACACTCCCGATTCACACCATTGGACCCTAGAACACATGTTCGGTGCTTCTTTCTATTTGGGTGCATTCAGAACCATTTTGTTAGCTAACACGAAACTTGCTGCAAAAACGTGCCAAACCAGTGCAATTAATGCAAAAGTTCGTGCCACCATGTCTTGTTGAATTTTTCGCAACTTATGCTCCCGATCCACCCATTGGATCCTAAACTCATGTTTTGGTGCATTTCTTTCTATTGGGGTGCAGTCAGACCATTTCGCTACTGCCCGAAACTTGGTCCAAATGCGCCAGACTGGTGCACGTGCCACGAAGTCAAGTCAGAATTTTGCGCAACGAACACTCCCGATTCACACCATTGGACCCTAAACACATGTTTTGGGTGCATTTCTTTCTATTTGGGTGCATTCAGAACCATTTGGCTACTACACGAAACTTGCTGCAAAACGTGCCAAACTAGTGCAGTTAATGAAAAAGTGCGTGCCATGATATCTTTTAGAATTTCTCACAACACGAACCCTCCCGATCCACACCAGTGGACTCAAAACTCATGTTTGGTGCGTTTCTTTCCGTTTGGGTGCATTCAGAACCATTTGGCTACTGCACGAAACTTGCTGCAAAAAGCACCAAACTAGTGCAGTTAATGAAAAAGTTTGTGCCACGAAGTCGTGTCATTATTTTTCACAACGAAAGCTCACGATGCATACCATTGGACCTTAAACTCTTGTTTAGGTGCATTTCTTTCCATTTGGGTGCATTTAGAACTGTTTTGCTACTGCACGAAACTTGCTGCAAAACGCGCCAGACTGGTGCAATTAATGTAAAAGTTTGTGCCACGAAGTTGTGTCATAATTTTTCGCAATGAACACTCACGATCAACACAATTGGACCCTAAACTCATGTTTTGGTGCGTTTCTTTCCGTTTGGGTGCATTTGGGACCATTTCCCTACTGCACAAACTTGCTGCAAAACGAGCCAAACTGGTGCAATTAATGCAAAAGTTCGTGCCACAAAGTCGTGTCGGAATTTTTCACAACGAACGCTCCCGATCCACACCATTGGATCTTAAACTCATGTTTTGGTGCGTTTCTTTCCGTTTGGGTGCATTCAGAACCATTTTGCTACTACACGAAACTTGCTGCAAAAAGCACCAAACTAGTGCAGTTAATGAAAAAGTTAGTGCCATGATATCTTTTTAGAATTTCTCGCAACTAACGCTCCCGATCCACACCATTGAACCTAAACTCATGTTTTGGTGTGTTTCTTTCTGTTTGGGTGCATTTGTGACCGTTTCGGTACTGCACGAAACTTGGGGCAAAACACGCCAGACTGGTGCAATTAATGTAAAAGTTTGTGCCACGAAGTCGTGTCATAATTTTTCGCAACGAAAGCTCACAATGCACACCATTGGACCTTAAACTCTTATTTTTGTGGGTTTTTTCCGTTCGGGGTGCATTTGGAACTGTTTCGCTACTGCACGAAAATGCGTCAAACTGGTGCAATTAATGCAAAAGTTCGGGCCATGATGTCTTCTTAGAATTTTTCACAACGAACGCTTCGGATCCATTCCATTGGACCCTAGTATCATGTTTTGGTGCCTTCCTTTCCGTTTGGGTGCATTTGAAACCGTTCACTACTGCACGAAACTTGCTGCAAAACGCGCCAAACTGGTGAAATTAATGCAAAAGTTCGTGCATAAAGTCGTGTCAGAATTTTTTGCAACGACGCTGCCGATCTACACCATTGGACCCTAAACTCATGTTTTGGGTGCGTTACTTTCCGTTTGGGTGCATTTGGAACTGTTTTGCTACTGCACGAAACATGGTGCATAACGCGCCAGACTAGTGCAATTAATGTAAGAGTTCGTGCCACGAAGTCGTATCATAATTTTTCGCAACGAACGCTCACGATCCACACCATTGGACCCTAAACTCATGTTTTGGTGCGTTTCTTTCCGTTTGGGTGTATTTGGGACTGTTTCGCTATTGCATGAAAACGCGCCAAACTGGTGCAATTAATACAAAAGTTCGTGCCGTGATGTATTGATAGAATTTTTCACAACGAACGATCCCGATCCATACCATTGGACCCTAGTCTCATGTTTTGGTGCCTTCCTTTCCGTTTGGGTGCATTTGGAACCATTTCGCTACTGCACGAAACTTGCTGCAAAACGCGCGAGACTGGTGCAATTAATGTAAAAGTTTGTGCCACGAAGTTGTGTCATAATTTTTCACAATGAACACTCACGATGAACACAATGGGACCCTAAACTCATGTTTTGGTGCGTTTCTTTCCGTTTGGGTGCATTTGTGACCGTTTCGCTACTGAACGAAAACGCGCCAAACTAGTGCAATTAATCCAAAAGTTCGTGCCATGAAGTTGTTTCGGAATTTTTCGCAACGTATGCTCCTGATCCAAACCATTGGACCCTAAACTCAAGTTTTGGTGCGTTTCTTTCCGTTTGGGTGCATTTGGGACCGTTTCCCTACTGCACGAAACTTGCTGCAAAACGTGCCAAAATGTGATGTAAAAGTTCGTGCCATGAAGTCAAGTCAGAATTTTTCGCAACGAACACTCCCGATTCAGACCATTGGACCCTAAACACATGTTTTGGGGCATTTCTTTCTATTGGGTTCATTCAGAACCATTTTGCTACTACACGAAACTTGCTGCAAAACGTGCCAAACCAGTGCAATTAATGAAAAAGTGCGTGCCATGATGTCTTCTTCGAATTTTTCACAACAAACATTTCGGATCCATACCATTGGACCCTAATCTCATATTTTGGTGCCTTCCTTTCCGTTTGGGTGCATTTAAAACCATTTCGCTACTGCACGAAACTTGCTGCAAAACGCGCCAAACTGGTGAAATTAACGAAAAAGTTCGTTCCATAAATCGTGTCATTATTTTTCGCAACAAAAGCTCACGATGCACACCATTGGACCTTAAACTCTTGTTTAGGTGCATTTCTTTCCATTTGGGTGCATTTAGAACTGTTTTGCTACAGCACGAAACTTGGTCCAAAATGCGCCAAACTGGTGCAATTAATGTAAAAGTTTGTGCCACGAAGTGGTGTCATAATTTTTCGCAACGAAGGCTCACGATCCACACAATTGGACCCAAAACTCATGTTTTGGTGTGTTTCTTTCCATTTGGGTGCATTCGTGACCGTTTCGCTACTGAACGAAAACGAGCCAAACTAGTGAAATTATTGCAAAAGTTTGTGCCACGAAGTTGTGTCGGAATTTTTCGCAACGTATGCTCCCGATCCACACAATTGGGACCTAAACTCATATTTTGGTGAGTTTATTTCCGTTTGGGTGCATTTGGAACCGTTTCCCTACTACACGAAACTTGCTGCAAAACGTGCCAAACTGTGATGTAAAAGTTCGTGCCACAAAGTCGTGTCAGATTTTTTCACAACGAACCCTCCCGATCCACACCATTGGACTCAAAACTCATGTTTTGGTGCGTTTCTTTCCGTTTGGGTGCATTCAGAACCATTTTGCTACTACACGAAACTTGCTGCAAAAAGCACCAAACTAGTGCAGTTAATGAAAAAGTTTGTGCCACGAAGTCGTGTCATTATTTTTCACAACGAAAGCTCACGATGCACACCATTGGACCTTAACCTCTTGTTTTGGTGGGTTTCTTTCCGTTCGGGTGCATTTGGAACCGTTTCGCTACTGCACGAAAACGCGTCAAACTGGTGCAATTAATGCAAAAGTTTGTGCCATGATGTCTTCTTAGAATTTTTCACAACGAATGCTTCGGATCCATACCATTGGACCCTAGTCTCATGTTTTGGTGCCTTCCTTTCCGTTTGGGTGCATTTGAAACCGTTCACTACTGCACGAAACTTGTTGCAAAACGCGCCAAACTGGTGAAATTAATGCAAGAGTTCGTGCCGTGAAGTCGTGTCATAATTTTTCGCAACGAACACCACGATCCACACCATTGGACCCTAAACTCATGTTTTGGTGCATTTCTTTCCGTTTGGGTGTATTTGGGACCGTTTCGCTATTGCACGAAAATGCGCGAAACTGGTGCAATTAATACAAAAGTTCGTGCCGTGATGTATTGTTAGAATTTTTCACAACGAACGCTCCCGATCCATACCATTGCACCCTAGTATCATGTTTTGGTGCCTTCCTTTCCGTTTGGGTGCATTTGGAACCATTTCGCTACTGCACGAAACTTGCTACAAAACGCGCCAGACTAGTGCAATTAATGTAAAAGTTCGTGCCACGAAGTTGTGTCATAATTTTTCGCAATGAACACTCATGATCCTCACAATTGGACCCTAAACTCATGTTTTGGTGCGTTTCTTTCCGTTTGGGTGCATTTGTGACTGTTTCGCTACTGAACGAAAACGCGCCAAACTAGTGCACTTAATCCAAAGGATCGTGCCATGAAGTCGTGTCATTATTTTTCGCAACAAAAGCTCACGATGCACACCATTGGACCTTAAACTCTTGTTTTGGTGCATTTCTTTCCGTTTGGGTGCATTTGGAACCGTTTCACTACTGCGTGAAACTTGCTGCAAAATGCGCCAAACTGGTGCAGTTAATGCAAAAGTTCGTGCCACAAAGTCGTGTCGGAATTTTTCACAACGAACACTCCCGATCCACACCATTGGATCCTAAACTCATGTTTTGGTGGGTTTCTTTACGTTTGGGTGCATTCAGAACCATTTTGCTACTACACGAAACTTGCTGCAAAAAGCACCAAACTAGTGCAGTTAATGAAAAAGTTAGTGCCATGATATCTTGTTAGAATTTCTCGCAACTAACGCTCCCAATCCACACCATTGAAACCTAAACACATGTTTTGGTGTGTTTCTTTCTGTTTGGGTGCATTTGGAACCATTTCGCTACTGCACGAAACTTGCTGCAAAATGAGCCAGACTGGTGCAATTAATGTAAAAGTTCGTGCCACGAAGTTGTGTCATAATTTTTTGCAATGAACACTCATGATCCACACAATTGGACCCTAAACTCATGTTTTGGTGCGTTTCTTTCCGTTTGGGTGCATTTGTGACTGTTTCGCTACTGAACGAAAACGCGCCAAACTAGTGCAATTAATCCAAAAGATCGTGCCATGAAGTTGTTTCGAAATTTTTCGCAACGTATGCTCCCGATCCACACCATTGGACCCTAAACTCATGTTTTGGTGCGTTTCTTTCCATTTGGGTCCATTTGGGACCATTTCCCTACTGCACGAAACTTGCTGCAAAACGTGCCAAACTGTGATGTAAAAGTTCGTGCCCCGAAGTCAAGTCAGAATTTTTCGCAATGAACACTCCCGATCCGCACCATTGGACCCTAAACACATGTTTTGGTGCGTTTCTTTTTGTTTGGGTGCATTTGGAACCATTTTGCTACTGCGCGAAACTTGCTGCAAAATGCGCCAAACTGGTGCAATTAATGTAAAAGTTCGTGCCACGAAGTTGTGTCATAATTTTTCGCAATGAACACTCATGATCCACACAATTGGACCCTAAACTCATGTTTTGGTGCGTTTCTTTCCGTTTGGGTGCATTTGTGACTGTTTCGCTACTGAACGAAAACGCGCCAAACTAGTGCAATTAATCCAAAAGATCGTGCCATGAAGTTGTTTCGAAATTTTTCACAACGTATGCTCCCGATCCACACCATTGGACCCTAAACTCATGTTTTGGTGCGTTTCTTACCGTTTGGGTGCATATGGAACCGTTTCCCTACTGCACGAAACTTGCTGCAAAACATGCCAAACTAGTGCAATTGATGAAAAAGTTCATGCCATGATGTCTTGTTAGAATTTTTCATAACAAACGCTCCCGATCCACACCATTGGAACCTAATCTCATGTTTTGGTGCGTTTCTTTCCGTTTGGGTGCATTTGTGACCGTTTCGGGACTGCACGAAACTTGGGGCAAAACGCGCCAGACTGGTGCAATTAATGTAAAAGTTCGTGCCACGAAGTCGTGTCATTATTTTTCGCAACGAAAGCTCACGATGCACACCATTGGACCTTAAACTCTTGTTTTGGTGCATTTCTTTCCGTTTGGGTGCATTTGGAACCATTTCGCTACTGCACGACACTTGTTGCAAAATAAGCCAAACTGGTGCAGTTAATGCAAAAGTTCATGCCACGAAGTCGTGTCAGAATTTTTCACTACGACGCTCCGGATCCACACCACTGGACCCTAAACTCATGTTTTGGTGTGTTTCTTTCCGTTTGGGTGCGTTTGGAACTGTTTTGCTACTGCACGAAACTTGCTGCAAAACACGTCAGACTGGTGCAATTAATGTAAAAGTTTGTGCCACGAAGTTGTGTCATAATTTTTCGCAATGAACACTCACGATGAACATAATGGGACCCTAAACTCATGTTTTGGTGTGTTTCTTTCCGTTTGGGTGCATTTGTGACCGTTTCGCTACTGAACGAAAACGCGCCAAACTAGTGCAATTAATCCAAAAGTTCGTGCCATGAAGTTGTTTCGGAATTTTTCGCAACGTATGCTCCCGATCCAAACCATTGGACCCTAAACTCATGTTTTGGTGCGTTTCTTTCTGTTTGGGTGCATTTGGGACTGTTTCCCTACTGCACGAAACTTGCTGCAAAACGTGCCAAAATGTGACGTAAAGTTCGTGCCACGAAGTCAAGTCAGAATTTTTCGCAACGAACACTCCTGATTCACACCATTGGACCCTAAACACATGTTTTGGTGGATTTCTTTCTATTTGGGTGCATTCAGAACCATTTTGCTACTACACGAAACTTGCTGCAAAACGTGCCAAACCAGTGCAATTAATGAAAAAGTGCGTGCCATGATGTCTTCTTCGAATTTTTCACAACAAACACTTCGGATCCATACCATTGGACCCTAATCTCATATTTTGGTGCCTTCCTTTCCGTTTGGGTGCATTTGGAACCATTTCGCTACTGCACGAAACTTGCTGCAAAACGTGCGAGACTGGTGCAATTAATGTAAAAGTTTGTGCCACGAAGTTGTGTCATAATTTTTCGCAATGAACACTCACGATGAACACAATGGGACCCTAAACTCATGTTTTGGTGCGTTTCTTTCCGTTTGGGTGCATTTGTGACCGTTTCGCTACTGAACGAAAACGCGCCAAACTAGTGCAATTAATCCAAAAGTTCGTGCCATGAAGTTGTTTCGGAATTTTTCGCTACATATACTCCCGATCCAAACCATTGGACCCTAAACTCATGTTTTGGTGCGTTTCTTTCCGTTTGGGTGCATTTGGGACCGTTTCCCTACTGCACGAAACTTGCTGCAAAACGTGCCAAAATGTGATGTAAAAGTTCGGGCCACGAAGTCAAGTCAGAATTTTTCGCAACGAACACTCCCGATTCAGACCATTGGACCCTAAACACATGTTTTGGTGCACTTCTTTCTATTTGGGTTCATTCAGAACCATTTTGCTACTACACGAAACTTGCTGCAAAACGTGCCAAACTAGTGCAATTAATGAAAAAGTGCGTGCCATGATGTCTTCTTCGAATTTTTCACAACGAACACTTCGGATCCATACCATTGGACCCTAATCTCATATTTTGGTGCCTTCCTTTCCGTTTGGGTGCATTTAAAACCGTTTCGCTACTGCACGAAACTTGCTGCAAAACGCGCCAAACAGGTGAAATTAATGAAAAAGTTCGTTCCATAAATCGTGTCATTATTTTTCGCAACGAAAGCTCACGATGCATACCATTGGACCTTAAACTCTTGTTTAGGTGCATTTCTTTCCATTTGGGTGCATTTAGAGCTGTTTTGCTACTGCACGAAACTTGCTGCAAAATGCGCCAGACTGGTGCAATTAATGTAAAAGTTTGTGCCACGAAGTTGTGTCATAATTTTTCGCAATGAACACTCCCGATCCACACCATTGGACCCTAAACTCATGTTTTGGTGCGTTTCTTTCCGTTTGGGTGCATTTGGGACCGTTTCCCTACTGCACGAACTTGCTGCAAAACGAGCCAAACTGGTGCAATTAATGCAAAAGTTCGTGCCACAAAGTCGTGTCGGAATTTTTCACAACGAACGCTCCCGATCCACACCATTGGATCTTAAACTCATGTTTTGGTGCGTTTCTTTCCGTTTGGGTGCATTCAGAACCATTTTGCTACTACACAAAACTTGCTACAAAAAGCACCAAACTAGTGCAGTTAATGAAAAAGTTAGTGCCATGATATCTTGTTAGAATTTCTCGCAACTAACGCTCCCGATCCACACCATTGGAACCTAAACTCATGTTTTGGTGTGTTTCTTTCTGTTTGGGTGCATTTGTGACCGTTTCGGTACTGCACGAAACTTGGGGCAAAACACGCCAGACTGGTGCAATTAATGTAAAAGTTTGTGCCACGAAGTTGTGTCATAATTTTTCGCAACGAAAGCTCACAATGCACACCATTGGACCTTAAACTCTTATTTTTGTGGGTTTCTTTCCGTTCGGGTGCATTTGGAACTGTTTCGCTACTGCACGAAAATGCGTCAAACTGGTGCAATTAATGCAAAAGTTCGGGCCATGATGTCTTCTTAGAATTTTTCACAACGAACGCTTCGGATCCATACCATTGGACCCTAGTCTCATGTTTTGGTGCCTTCCTTTCTGTTTGGGTGCATTTGAAACCGTTCGCTACTGCACGAAACTTGCTGCAAAACGCGCCAAACTGGTGAAATTAATGCAAAAGTTCGTGCATAAAGTCGTGTCGGAATTTTTTGCAACGACGCTGCCGATCTACACCATTGGACCGTAAACTCATGTTTTCGTGCGTTACTTTCCGTTTGGGTGCATTTGGAACCGTTTTGCTACTGCACGAAACTTGGTGCATAACGCGCCAGACTGGTGCAATTAATGTAAGAGTTCGTGCCACGAAGTCGTGTCATAATTTTTCGCAACGAACGCTCACGATCCACACCATTGGATCATAAACTCATGTTTTGGTGCGTTTCTTTCGGTTTGGGTGCATTTGTGACCGTTTTGCTACTGCACGAAATTTGGTGCATAACGCGCCAGACTGGTGCAATTAATGTAAGAGTTCGTGCCACGAAGTCGTGTCATAATTTTTCGCAACGAACGCTCACGATCCACACCATTGGACCCTAAACTCATGTTTTGGTGCGTTTCTTTCCGTTTGGGTGTATTTGGGACTGTTTCGCTATTGCATGAAAACGCGCCAAACTGGTGCAATTAATACAAAAGTTCGTGCCGTGATGTATTGTTAGAATTTTTCACAACGAACGATCCCGATCCATACCATTGGACCCTAGTCTCATGTTTTGGTGCCTTCCTTTCCGTTTGGGTGCATTTGGAACCATTTCGCTACTGCACGAAACTTGCTGCAAAACGCGCGAGACTGGTGCAATTAATGTAAAAGTTTGTGCCACGAAGTTGTGTCATAATTTTTCGCAATGAACACTCACGATGAACACAATGGGACCCTAAACTCATGTTTTGGTGCGTTTCTTTCCGTTTGGGTGCATTTGTGACCGTTTCGCTACTGAACGAAAACGCGCCAAACTAGTGCAATTAATCCAAAAGTTCGTGCCATGAAGTTGTTTCGGAATTTTTCGCTACGTATACTCCCGATCCAAACCATTGGACCCTAAACTCATGTTTTGGTGCGTTTCTTTCCGTTTGGGTGCATTTGGGACCGTTTCCCTACTGCACGAAACTTGCTGCAAAACGTGCCAAAATGTGATGTAAAAGTTCGGGCCATGAAGTCAAGTCAGAATTTTTCGCAACGAACACTCCCGATTCAGACCATTGGACCCTAAACACATGTTTTGGTGCACTTCTTTCTATTTGGGTTCATTCAGAACCATTTTGCTACTACACGAAACTTGCTGCAAAACGTGCCAAACTAGTGCAATTAATGAAAAAGTGTGTGCCATGATGTCTTCTTCGAATTTTTCACAACGTACACTTCGGATCCATACCATTGGACCCTAATCTCATATTTTGGTGCCTTCCTTTCCGTTTGGGTGCATTTGGAATCATTTCGCTACTGCACGAAACTTGCTGCAAAAAGCGCGAGACTGGTGCAATTAATGTAAAAGTTTGTGCCACGAAGTTGTGTCATAATTTTTCGCAATGAACAATCACGATGAACACAATGGGACCCTAAACTCATGTTTTGGTGCGTTTCTTTCCGTTTGGGTGCATTTGTGACCGTTTCGCTACTAAACGAAAACGCGCCAAACTAGTGCAATTAATCCAAAAGTTCGTGCCACGAAGTTATTTCGGAATTTTTCGCAACGTATGCTCCCGATCCAAACCATTGGACCCTAAACTCCTGTTTTGGTGCGTTTCTTTCCGTTTGGGTGCATTTGGGACCGTTTCCCTACTGCACGAAACTTGCTGCAAAATGTGCCAAAATGTGATGTAAAAGTTCGTGCCACGAAGTCAAGTCAGAATTTTTCGCAACGAACACTCCCGATTCAGACCATTGGACCCTAAACACATGTTTTGGTGCATTTCTTTCTATTTGGGTTCATTCAGAACCATTTTGCTACTACACAAAACTTGCTGCAAAACGTGCCAAACTAGTGCAATTAATGAAAAAGTGCGTGCCATGATGTCTTCTTCGAATTTTTCACAACGAACACTTCGGATCCATACCATTGGACCCTAATCTCATATTTTGGTGCCTTCCTTTCCGTTTGGGTGCATTTAAAACCGTTTCGCTACTGCACGAAACTTGCAGCAAAACGCGCCAAACTGGTGAAATTAATGAAAAAGTTCGTTCCATAAATCGTGTCATTATTTTTCGCAATGAAAGCTCACGATGCACACCATTGGACCTTAAACTCTTGTTTAGGTGCATTTCTTTCCATTTGGGTGCATTTAGAACTGTTTTGCTACTGCACGAAACTTGCTGCAAAATGCGCCAGACTGGTGCAATTAATGTAAAAGTTTGTGCCACGATGTTGTGTCATAATTTTTCGCAATGAACACTCACGATCAACACAATTGGACCCTAAACCCATGTTTTGGTGTGTTTCATTCCGTTTGGGTGCATTTGTGACCGTTTCGCTACTGAATGAAAACACGCCAAACTAGTGCAATTAATCCAAAAGTTCGTGCCATGAAGTTGTTTCGGAATTTTTCGCAACGTATGCTCCCGATCCACACCATTGGACCCTAAACTCATGTTTTGGTGCGTTTCTTTCCGTTTGGGTGCATTTGGGACCGTTTCCCTACTGCACGAAACTTGCTGCAAAACGTGCCACAATGTGATGTAAAAGTTCGTGTCACGAAGTCAAGTCGGAATTTTTCGCAACGAACACTCCCGATTCACACCATTGGACCCTAAACACATGTTTCGGTGCATTTCTTTCTATTTGGGTGCATTCAGAACCATTTTGTTACTACACGAAACTTGCTGCAAAACGTGCCAAACCAGTGCAATTAATGCAAAAGTTCGTGCCACCATGTCTTGTTGAATTTTTCGCAACTTATGCTCCCGATCCACACCATTGGACCCTAAACTCATGTTTTGGTGCGTTTCTTTCTGTTTGGGTGCATTTGGGACCGTTTCCCTACTGCACGAAACTTGCTGCAAAACGTGCCAAACTGTGATGTAAAAGTTCGTGCCCCGAAGTCAAGTCAGAATTTTTCGCAATGAACACTCCCGATCCGCACCATTGGACCCTAAACACATGTTTTGGTGCGTTTCTTTCTGTTTGGGTGCATTTGGAACCATTTTGCTACTGCGCGAAACTTGCTGCAAAATGCGCCAAACTGGTGCAATTAATGTAAAAGTTCGTGCCACGAAGTTGTGTCATAATTTTTCGCAATGAACACTCATGATCCACACAATTGGACCCTAAACTCATGTTTTGGTGCGTTTCTTTCCGTTTGGGTGCATTTGTGACTGTTTCGCTACTGAACGAAAACGCGCCAAACTAGTGCAATTAATCCAAAAGATCGTGCCATGAAGTTGTTTCGAAATTTTTCACAACGTATGCTCCCGATCCACACCATTGGACCCTAAACTCATGTTTTGGTGCGTTTCTTACCGTTTGGGTGCATATGGAACCGTTTCCCTACTGCACGAAACTTGCTGCAAAACATGCCAAACTAGTGCAATTGATGAAAAAGTTCATGCCATGATGTCTTGTTAGAATTTTTCATAACAAACGCTCCCGATCCACACCATTGGAACCTAATCTCATGTTTTGGTGCGTTTCTTTCCGTTTGGGTGCATTTGTGACCGTTTCGGGACTGCACGAAACTTGGGGCAAAACGCGCCAGACTGGTGCAATTAATGTAAAAGTTCGTGCCACGAAGTCGTGTCATTATTTTTCGCAACGAAAGCTCACGATGCACACCATTGAACCTTAAACTCTTGTTTTGGTGCATTTCTTTCCGTTTGGGTGCATTTGGAACCATTTCGCTACTGCACGACACTTGTTGCAAAATAAGCCAAACTGGTGCAGTTAATGCAAAAGTTCATGCCACGAAGTCGTGTCAGAATTTTTCACTACGACGCTCCGGATCCACACCACTGGACCCTAAACTCATGTTTTGGTGTGTTTCTTTCCGTTTGGGTGCGTTTGGAACTGTTTTGCTACTGCACGAAACTTGCTGCAAAACACGCCAGACTGGTGCAATTAATGTAAAAGTTTGTGCCACGAAGTTGTGTCATAATTTTTCGCAATGAACACTCACGATGAACATAATGGGACCCTAAACTCATGTTTTGGTGTGTTTCTTTCCGTTTGGGTGCATTTGTGACCGTTTCGCTACTGAACGAAAACGCGCCAAACTAGTGCAATTAATCCAAAAGTTCGTGCCATGAAGTTGTTTCGGAATTTTTCGCAACGTATGCTCCCGATCCAAACCATTGGACCCTAAACTCATGTTTTGGTGCGTTTCTTTCTGTTTGGGTGCATTTGGGACTGTTTCCCTACTGCACGAAACTTGCTGCAAAACGTGCCAAAATGTGACGTAAAAGTTCGTGCCACGAAGTCAAGTCAGAA
The DNA here is from genome assembly GCF_016808335.1 of Panicum virgatum. NCBI lineage: Eukaryota > Viridiplantae > Streptophyta > Magnoliopsida > Poales > Poaceae > Panicum > Panicum virgatum. The sequence goes on from NW_024376497.1 coordinate 17,334, forward strand.
TTTTTCGCAACGAACACTCCTGATTCACACCATTGGACCCTAAACACATGTTTTGGTGGATTTCTTTCTATTTGGGTGCATTCAGAACCATTTTGCTACTACACGAAACTTGCTGCAAAACGTGCCAAACGAGTGCAATTAATGAAAAAGTGCGTGCCATGATGTCTTCTTCGAATTTTTCACAACGAACACTTCGGATCCATACCATTGGACCCTAATCTCATATTTTGGTGCCTTCCTTTCCGTTTGGGTGCATTTAAAACCGTTTCGCTACTGCACGAAACTTGCTGCAAAACGCGCCAAACAGGTGAAATTAATGAAAAAGTTCGTTCCATAAATCGTGTCATTATTTTTCGCAACGAAAGCTCACGATGCATACCATTGGACCTTAAACTCTTGTTTAGGTGCATTTCTTTCCATTTGGGTGCATTTAGAGCTGTTTTGCTACTGCACGAAACTTGCTGCAAAATGCGCCAGACTGGTGCAATTAATGTAAAAGTTTGTGCCACGAAGTTGTGTCATAATTTTTCGCAATGAACACTCACGATCAACACAATTGGACCCTAAACCCATGTTTTGGTGCGTTTCATTCCGTTTGGGTGCATTTTTGACCGTTTCGCTACTGAATGAAAACGCGCCAAACTAGTGCAATTAATCCAAAAGTTCGTGCCATGAAGTTGTTTCGGAATTTTTCGCAAAGTATGCTCCCGATCCACACCATTGGACCCTAAACTCATGTTTTGGTGCGTTTCTTTCCGTTTGGGTGCATTTGGGACCGTTTCCCTACTGCACGAACTTGCTGCAAAACGAGCCAAACTGGTGCAATTAATGCAAAAGTTCGTGCCACAAAGTCGTGTCGGAATTTTTCACAACGAACGCTCCCGATCCACACCATTGGATCTTAAACTCATGTTTTGGTGCGTTTCTTTCCGTTTGGGTGCATTCAGAACCATTTTGCTACTACACAAAACTTGCTACAAAAAGCACCAAACTAGTGCAGTTAATGAAAAAGTTAGTGCCATGATATCTTGTTAGAATTTCTCGCAACTAACGCTCCCGATCCACACCATTGGAACCTAAACTCATGTTTTGGTGTGTTTCTTTCTGTTTGGGTGCATTTGTGACCGTTTCGGTACTGCACGAAACTTGGGGCAAAACACGCCAGACTGGTGCAATTAATGTAAAAGTTTGTGCCACGAAGTTGTGTCATAATTTTTCGCAACGAAAGCTCACAATGCACACCATTGGACCTTAAACTCTTATTTTTGTGGGTTTCTTTCCGTTCGGGTGCATTTGGAACTGTTTCGCTACTGCACGAAAATGCGTCAAACTGGTGCAATTAATGCAAAAGTTCGGGCCATGATGTCTTCTTAGAATTTTTCACAACGAACGCTTCGGATCCATACCATTGGACCCTAGTCTCATGTTTTGGTGCCTTCCTTTCTGTTTGGGTGCATTTGAAACCGTTCGCTACTGCACGAAACTTGCTGCAAAACGCGCCAAACTGGTGAAATTAATGCAAAAGTTCGTGCATAAAGTCGTGTCGGAATTTTTTGCAACGACGCTGCCGATCTACACCATTGGACCGTAAACTCATGTTTTGGTGCGTTACTTTCCGTTTGGGTGCATTTGGAACCGTTTTGCTACTGCACGAAACTTGGTGCATAACGCGCCAGACTGGTGCAATTAATGTAAGAGTTCGTGCCACGAAGTCGTGTCATAATTTTTCGCAACGAACGCTCACGATCCACACCATTGGATCATAAACTCATGTTTTGGTGCGTTTCTTTCGGTTTGGGTGCATTTGTGACCGTTTTGCTACTGCACGAAATTTGGTGCATAACGCGCCAGACTGGTGCAATTAATGTAAGAGTTCGTGCCAAGAAGTCGTGTCATAATTTTTCGCAACGAACGCTCACGATCCACACCATTGGACCCTAAACTCATGTTTTGGTGCGTTTCTTTCCGTTTGGGTGTATTTGGGACTGTTTCGCTATTGCATGAAAACGCGCCAAACTGGTGCAATTAATACAAAAGTTCGTGCCGTGATGTATTGTTAGAATTTTTCACAACGAACGATCCCGATCCATACCATTGGACCCTAGTCTCATGTTTTGGTGCCTTCCTTTCCGTTTGGGTGCATTTGGAACCATTTCGCTACTGCACGAAACTTGCTGCAAAACGCGCGAGACTGGTGCAATTAATGTAAAAGTTTGTGCCACGAAGTTGTGTCATAATTTTTCGCAATGAACACTCACGATGAACACAATGGGACCCTAAACTCATGTTTTGGTGCGTTTCTTTCCGTTTGGGTGCATTTGTGACCGTTTCGCTACTGAACGAAAACGCGCCAAACTAGTGCAATTAATCCAAAAGTTCGTGCCATGAAGTTGTTTCGGAATTTTTCGCTACGTATACTCCCGATCCAAACCATTGGACCCTAAACTCATGTTTTGGTGCGTTTCTTTCCGTTTGGGTGCATTTGGGACCGTTTCCCTACTGCACGAAACTTGCTGCAAAACGTGCCAAAATGTGATGTAAAAGTTCGGGCCATGAAGTCAAGTCAGAATTTTTCGCAACGAACACTCCCGATTCAGACCATTGGACCCTAAACACATGTTTTGGTGCACTTCTTTCTATTTGGGTTCATTCAGAACCATTTTGCTACTACACGAAACTTGCTGCAAAACGTGCCAAACTAGTGCAATTAATGAAAAAGTGTGTGCCATGATGTCTTCTTCGAATTTTTCACAACGTACACTTCGGATCCATACCATTGGACCCTAATCTCATATTTTGGTGCCTTCCTTTCCGTTTGGGTGCATTTGGAATCATTTCGCTACTGCACGAAACTTGCTGCAAAAAGCGCGAGACTGGTGCAATTAATGTAAAAGTTTGTGCCACGAAGTTGTGTCATAATTTTTCGCAATGAACACTCACGATGAACACAATGGGACCCTAAACTCATGTTTTGGTGCGTTTCTTTCCGTTTGGGTGCATTTGTGACCGTTTCGCTACTAAACGAAAACGCGCCAAACTAGTGCAATTAATCCAAAAGTTCGTGCCACGAAGTTATTTCGGAATTTTTCGCAACGTATGCTCCCGATCCAAACCATTGGACCCTAAACTCATGTTTTGGTGCGTTTCTTTCCGTTTGGGTGCATTTGGGACCGTTTCCCTACTGCACGAAACTTGCTGCAAAATGTGCCAAAATGTGATGTAAAAGTTCGTGCCACGAAGTCAAGTCAGAATTTTTCGCAACGAACACTCCCGATTCAGACCATTGGACCCTAAACACATGTTTTGGTGCATTTCTTTCTATTTGGGTTCATTCAGAACCATTTTGCTACTACACAAAACTTGCTGCAAAACGTGCCAAACTAGTGCAATTAATGAAAAAGTGCGTGCCATGATGTCTTCTTCGAATTTTTCACAACGAACACTTCGGATCCATACCATTGGACCCTAATCTCATATTTTGGTGCCTTCCTTTCCGTTTGGGTGCATTTAAAACCGTTTCGCTACTGCACGAAACTTGCAGCAAAACGCGCCAAACTGGTGAAATTAATGAAAAAGTTCGTTCCATAAATCGTGTCATTATTTTTCGCAATGAAAGCTCACGATGCACACCATTGGACCTTAAACTCTTGTTTAGGTGCATTTCTTTCCATTTGGGTGCATTTAGAACTGTTTTGCTACTGCACGAAACTTGCTGCAAAATGCGCCAGACTGGTGCAATTAATGTAAAAGTTTGTGCCACGATGTTGTGTCATAATTTTTCGCAATGAACACTCACGATCAACACAATTGGACCCTAAACCCATGTTTTGGTGTGTTTCATTCCGTTTGGGTGCATTTGTGACCGTTTCGCTACTGAATGAAAACACGCCAAACTAGTGCAATTAATCCAAAAGTTCGTGCCATGAAGTTGTTTCGGAATTTTTCGCAACGTATGCTCCCGATCCACACCATTGGACCCTAAACTCATGTTTTGGTGCGTTTCTTTCCGTTTGGGTGCATTTGGGACCGTTTCCCTACTGCACGAAACTTGCTGCAAAACGTGCCACAATGTGATGTAAAAGTTCGTGTCACGAAGTCAAGTCGGAATTTTTCGCAACGAACACTCCCGATTCACACCATTGGACCCTAAACACATGTTTCGGTGCATTTCTTTCTATTTGGGTGCATTCAGAACCATTTTGTTACTACACGAAACTTGCTGCAAAACGTGCCAAACCAGTGCAATTAATGCAAAAGTTCGTGCCACCATGTCTTGTTGAATTTTTCGCAACTTATGCTCCCGATCCACACCATTGGACCCTAAACTCATGTTTTGGTGCGTTTCTTTCTGTTTGGGTGCATTTGGGACCGTTTCCCTACTGCACGAAACTTGCTGCAAAACGTGCCAAACTGTGATGTAAAAGTTCGTGCCCCGAAGTCAAGTCAGAATTTTTCGCAATGAACACTCCCGATCCGCACCATTGGACCCTAAACACATGTTTTGGTGCGTTTCTTTCTGTTTGGGTGCATTTGGAACCATTTTGCTACTGCGCGAAACTTGCTGCAAAATGCGCCAAACTGGTGCAATTAATGTAAAAGTTCGTGCCACGAAGTTGTGTCATAATTTTTCGCAATGAACACTCATGATCCACACAATTGGACCCTAAACTCATGTTTTGGCTGCGTTTCTTTCCGTTTGGGTGCATTTGTGACTGTTTCGCTACTGAACGAAAACGCGCCAAACTAGTGCAATTAATCCAAAAGATCGTGCCATGAAGTTGTTTCGAAATTTTTCACAACGTATGCTCCCGATCCACACCATTGGACCCTAAACTCATGTTTTGGTGCGTTTCTTACCGTTTGGGTGCATATGGAACCGTTTCCCTACTGCACGAAACTTGCTGCAAAACATGCCAAACTAGTGCAATTGATGAAAAAGTTCATGCCATGATGTCTTGTTAGAATTTTTCATAACAAACGCTCCCGATCCACACCATTGGAACCTAATCTCATGTTTTGGTGCGTTTCTTTCCGTTTGGGTGCATTTGTGACCGTTTCGGGACTGCACGAAACTTGGGGCAAAACGCGCCAGACTGGTGCAATTAATGTAAAAGTTCGTGCCACGAAGTCGTGTCATTATTTTTCGCAACGAAAGCTCACGATGCACACCATTGGACCTTAAACTCTTGTTTTGGTGCATTTCTTTCCGTTTGGGTGCATTTGGAACCATTTCGCTACTGCACGACACTTGTTGCAAAATAAGCCAAACTGGTGCAGTTAATGCAAAAGTTCATGCCACGAAGTCGTGTCAGAATTTTTCACTACGACGCTCCGGATCCACACCACTGGACCCTAAACTCATGTTTTGGTGTGTTTCTTTCCGTTTGGGTGCGTTTGGAACTGTTTTGCTACTGCACGAAACTTGCTGCAAAACACGCCAGACTGGTGCAATTAATGTAAAAGTTTGTGCCACGAAGTTGTGTCATAATTTTTCGCAATGAACACTCACGATGAACATAATGGGACCCTAAACTCATGTTTTGGTGTGTTTCTTTCCGTTTGGGTGCATTTGTGACCGTTTCGCTACTGAACGAAAACGCGCCAAACTAGTGCAATTAATCCAAAAGTTCGTGCCATGAAGTTGTTTCGGAATTTTTCGCAACGTATGCTCCCGATCCAAACCATTGGACCCTAAACTCATGTTTTGGTGCGTTTCTTTCTGTTTGGGTGCATTTGGGACTGTTTCCCTACTGCACGAAACTTGCTGCAAAACGTGCCAAAATGTGACGTAAAAGTTCGTGCCACGAAGTCAAGTCAGAATTTTTCGCAACGAACACTCCTGATTCACACTATTGGACCCTAAACACATGTTTTGGTGGATTTCTTTCTATTTGGGTGCATTCAGAACCATTTTGCTACTACACGAAACTTGCTGCAAAACGTGCCAAACGAGTGCAATTAATGAAAAAGTGCGTGCCATGATGTCTTCTTCGAATTTTTCACAACGAACACTTCGGATCCATACCATTGGACCCTAATCTCATATTTTGGTGCCTTCCTTTCCGTTTGGGTGCATTTAAAACCGTTTCGCTACTGCACGAAACTTGCTGCAAAACGCGCCAAACAGGTGAAATTAATGAAAAAGTTCGTTCCATAAATCGTGTCATTATTTTTCGCAACGAAAGCTCACGATGCATACCATTGGACCTTAAACTCTTGTTTAGGTGCATTTCTTTCCATTTGGGTGCATTTAGAGCTGTTTTGCTACTGCACGAAACTTGCTGCAAAATGCGCCAGACTGGTGCAATTAATGTAAAAGTTTGTGCCACGAAGTTGTGTCATAATTTTTCGCAATGAACACTCACGATCAACACAATTGGACCCTAAACCCATGTTTTGGTGCGTTTCATTCCGTTTGGGTGCATTTTTGACCGTTTCGCTACTGAATGAAAACGCGCCAAACTAGTGCAATTAATCCAAAAGTTCGTGCCATGAAGTTGTTTCGGAATTTTTCGCAAAGTATGCTCCCGATCCACACCATTGGACCCTAAACTCATGTTTTGGTGCGTTTCTTTCCGTTTGGGTGCATTTGGGACCGTTTCCCTACTGCACGAACTTGCTGCAAAACGAGCCAAACTGGTGCAATTAATGCAAAAGTTCGTGCCACAAAGTCGTGTCGGAATTTTTCACAACGAACGCTCCCGATCCACACCATTGGATCTTAAACTCATGTTTTGGTGCGTTTCTTTCCGTTTGGGTGCATTCAGAACCATTTTGCTACTACACAAAACTTGCTACAAAAAGCACCAAACTAGTGCAGTTAATGAAAAAGTTAGTGCCATGATATCTTGTTAGAATTTCTCGCAACTAACGCTCCCGATCCACACCATTGGAACCTAAACTCATGTTTTGGTGTGTTTCTTTCTGTTTGGGTGCATTTGTGACCGTTTCGGTACTGCACGAAACTTGGGGCAAAACACGCCAGACTGGTGCAATTAATGTAAAAGTTTGTGCCACGAAGTTGTGTCATAATTTTTCGCAACGAAAGCTCACAATGCACACCATTGGACCTTAAACTCTTATTTTTGTGGGTTTCTTTCCGTTCGGGTGCATTTGGAACTGTTTCGCTACTGCACGAAAATGCGTCAAACTGGTGCAATTAATGCAAAAGTTCGGGCCATGATGTCTTCTTAGAATTTTTCACAACGAACGCTTCGGATCCATACCATTGGACCCTAGTCTCATGTTTTGGTGCCTTCCTTTCTGTTTGGGTGCATTTGAAACCGTTCGCTACTGCACGAAACTTGCTGCAAAACGCGCCAAACTGGTGAAATTAATGCAAAAGTTCGTGCATAAAGTCGTGTCGGAATTTTTTGCAACGACGCTGCCGAAATTTGGAACCGTTTTGGTGCGTTACTCATGTTTTGGTGCGTTACTTTCCGTTTGGGTGCATTTGGAACCGTTTTGCTACTGCACGAAACTTGGTGCATAACGCGCCAGACTGGTGCAATTAATGTAAGAGTTCGTGCCACGAAGTCGTGTCATAATTTTTCGCAACGAACGCTCACGATCCACACCATTGGATCATAAACTCATGTTTTGGTGCGTTTCTTTCGGTTTGGGTGCATTTGTGACCGTTTTGCTACTGCACGAAATTTGGTGCATAACGCGCCAGACTGGTGCAATTAATGTAAGAGTTCGTGCCAAGAAGTCGTGTCATAATTTTTCGCAACGAACGCTCACGATCCACACCATTGGACCCTAAACTCATGTTTTGGTGCGTTTCTTTCCGTTTGGGTGTATTTGGGACTGTTTCGCTATTGCATGAAAACGCGCCAAACTGGTGCAATTAATACAAAAGTTCGTGCCGTGATGTATTGTTAGAATTTTTCACAACGAACGATCCCGATCCATACCATTGGACCCTAGTCTCATGTTTTGGTGCCTTCCTTTCCGTTTGGGTGCATTTGGAACCATTTCGCTACTGCACGAAACTTGCTGCAAAACGCGCGAGACTGGTGCAATTAATGTAAAAGTTTGTGCCACGAAGTTGTGTCATAATTTTTCGCAATGAACACTCACGATGAACACAATGGGACCCTAAACTCATGTTTTGGTGCGTTTCTTTCCGTTTGGGTGCATTTGTGACCGTTTCGCTACTGAACGAAAACGCGCCAAACTAGTGCAATTAATCCAAAAGTTCGTGCCATGAAGTTGTTTCGGAATTTTTCGCTACGTATACTCCCGATCCAAACCATTGGACCCTAAACTCATGTTTTGGTGCGTTTCTTTCCGTTTGGGTGCATTTGGGACCGTTTCCCTACTGCACGAAACTTGCTGCAAAACGTGCCAAAATGTGATGTAAAAGTTCGGGCCATGAAGTCAAGTCAGAATTTTTCGCAACGAACACTCCCGATTCAGACCATTGGACCCTAAACACATGTTTTGGTGCACTTCTTTCTATTTGGGTTCATTCAGAACCATTTTGCTACTACACGAAACTTGCTGCAAAACGTGCCAAACTAGTGCAATTAATGAAAAAGTGTGTGCCATGATGTCTTCTTCGAATTTTTCACAACGTACACTTCGGATCCTTACCATTGGACCCTAATCTCATATTTTGGTGCCTTCCTTTCCGTTTGGGTGCATTTGGAATCATTTCGCTACTGCACGAAACTTGCTGCAAAAAGCGCGAGACTGGTGCAATTAATGTAAAAGTTTGTGCCACGAAGTTGTGTCATAATTTTTCGCAATGAACACTCACGATGAACACAATGGGACCCTAAACTCATGTTTTGGTGCGTTTCTTTCCGTTTGGGTGCATTTGTGACCGTTTCGCTACTAAACGAAAACGCGCCAAACTAGTGCAATTAATCCAAAAGTTCGTGCCACGAAGTTATTTCGGAATTTTTCGCAACGTATGCTCCCGATCCAAACCATTGGACCCTAAACTCCTGTTTTGGTGCGTTTCTTTCCGTTTGGGTGCATTTGGGACCGTTTCCCTACTGCACGAAACTTGCTGCAAAATGTGCCAAAATGTGATGTAAAAGTTCGTGCCACGAAGTCAAGTCAGAATTTTTCGCAACGAACACTCCCGATTCAGACCATTGGACCCTAAACACATGTTTTGGTGCATTTCTTTCTATTTGGGTTCATTCAGAACCATTTTGCTACTACACAAAACTTGCTGCAAAACGTGCCAAACTAGTGCAATTAATGAAAAAGTGCGTGCCATGATGTCTTCTTCGAATTTTTCACAACGAACACTTCGGATCCATACCATTGGACCCTAATCTCATATTTTGGTGCCTTCCTTTCCGTTTGGGTGCATTTAAAACCGTTTCGCTACTGCACGAAACTTGCAGCAAAACGCGCCAAACTGGTGAAATTAATGAAAAAGTTCGTTCCATAAATCGTGTCATTATTTTTCGCAATGAAAGCTCACGATGCACACCATTGGACCTTAAACTCTTGTTTAGGTGCATTTCTTTCCATTTGGGTGCATTTAGAACTGTTTTGCTACTGCACGAAACTTGCTGCAAAATGCGCCAGACTGGTGCAATTAATGTAAAAGTTTGTGCCACGATGTTGTGTCATAATTTTTCGCAATGAACACTCACGATCAACACAATTGGACCCTAAACCCATGTTTTGGTGTGTTTCATTCCGTTTGGGTGCATTTGTGACCGTTTCGCTACTGAATGAAAACACGCCAAACTAGTGCAATTAATCCAAAAGTTCGTGCCATGAAGTTGTTTCGGAATTTTTCGCAACGTATGCTCCCGATCCACACCATTGGACCCTAAACTCATGTTTTGGTGCGTTTCTTTCCGTTTGGGTGCATTTGGGACCGTTTCCCTACTGCACGAAACTTGCTGCAAAACGTGCCACAATGTGATGTAAAAGTTCGTGTCACGAAGTCAAGTCGGAATTTTTCGCAACGAACACTCCCGATTCACACCATTGGACCCTAAACACATGTTTCGGTGCATTTCTTTCTATTTGGGTGCATTCAGAACCATTTTGTTACTACACGAAACTTGCTGCAAAACGTGCCAAACCAGTGCAATTAATGCAAAAGTTCGTGCCACCATGTCTTGTTGAATTTTTCGCAACTTATGCTCCCGATCCACACCATTGGACCCTAAACTCATGTTTTGGTGCGTTTCTTTCTGTTTGGGTGCATTTGGGACCGTTTCCCTACTGCACGAACTTGCTGCAAAACGAGCCAAACTGGTGCAATTAATGCAAAAGTTCGTGCCACAAAGTCGTGTCGGAATTTTTCACAACGAACGCTCCCGATCCACACCATTGGATCTTAAACTCATGTTTTGGTGCGTTTCTTTCCGTTTGGGTGCATTCAGAACCATTTTGCTACTACACAAAACTTGCTGCAAAAAGCACCAAACTAGTGCAGTTAATGAAAAAGTTAGTGCCATGATATCTTGTTAGAATTTCTCGCAACTAACGCTCCCGATCCACACCATTGGAACCTAAACTCATGTTTTGATGTGTTTCTTTCTGTTTGGGTGCATTTGTGACCGTTTCGGTACTGCACGAAACTTGGGGCAAAACACGCCAGACTGGTGCAATTAATGTAGAAGTTTGTGCCACGAAGTTGTGTCATAATTTTTCGCAACGAAAGCTCACAATGCACACCATTGGACCTTAAACTCTTATTTTTGTGGGTTTCTTTCCGTTCGGGTGCATTTGGAACTGTTTCGCTACTGCACGAAAATGCGTCAAACTGGTGCAATTAATGCAAAAGTTCGGGCCATGATGTCTTCTTAGAATTTTTCACAACGAACGCTTCGGATCCATACCATTGGACCCTAGTCTCATGTTTTGGTGCCTTCCTTTCTGTTTGGGTGCATTTGAAACCGTTCGCTACTGCACGAAACTTGCTGCAAAACGCGCCAAACTGGTGAAATTAATGCAAAAGTTCGTGCATAATGTCGTGTCGGAATTTTTTGCAACGACGCTACCGATCTACACCATTGGACCCTAAACTCATGTTTTGGTGCGTTACTTTCCGTTTGGGTGCATTTGGAACCGTTTTGCTACTGCACGAAACTTGGTGCATAACGTGCCAGACTGGTGCAATTAATGTAAGAGTTCGTGCCACGAAGTCGTGTCATAATTTTTCGCAACGAACGCTCACGATCCACACCATTGGATCATAAACTCATGTTTTGGTGCGTTTCTTTCGGTTTGGGTGCATTTGTGACCGTTTTGCTACTGCACGAAACTTGGTGCATAACGCGCCAGACTGGTGCAATTAATGTAAGAGTTCGTGCCACGAAGTCGTGTCATAATTTTTCGCAACGAACGCTCACGATCCACACCATTGGACCCTAAACTCATGTTTTGGTGCGTTTCTTTCCGTTTGGGTGTATTTGGGACTGTTTCGCTATTGCATGAAAACGCGCCAAACTGGTGCAATTAATACAAAAGTTCGTGCCGTGATGTATTGTTAGAATTTTTCACAACGAACGATCCCGATCCATACCATTGGACCCTAGTCTCATAGTTTGGTGCCTTCCTTTCCGTTTGGGTGCATTTGGAACCATTTCGCTACTGCACGAAACTTGCTGCAAAACGTGCGAGACTGGTGCAATTAATGTAAAAGTTTGTGCCACGAAGTTCTGTCATAATTTTTCGCAATGAACACTCACGATGAACACAATGGGACCCTAAACTCATGTTTTGGTGCGTTTCTTTCCGTTTGGGTGCATTTGTGACCGTTTCGCTACTGAACGAAAACGCGCCAAACTAGTGCAATTAATCCAAAAGTTCGTGCCATGAAGTTGTTTCGGAATTTTTCGCTACATATACTCCCGATCCAAACCATTGGACCCTAAACTCATGTTTTGGTGCGTTTCTTTCCGTTTGGGTGCATTTGGGACCGTTTCCCTACTGCACGAAACTTGCTGCAAAACGTGCCAAAATGTGATGTAAAAGTTCGGGCCACGAAGTCAAGTCAGAATTTTTCGCAACGAACACTCCCGATTCAGACCATTGGACCCTAAACACATGTTTTGGTGCACTTCTTTCTATTTGGGTTCATTCAGAACCATTTTGCTACTACACGAAACTTGCTGCAAAACGTGCCAAACTAGTGCAATTAATGAAAAAGTGCGTGCCATGATGTCTTCTTCGAATTTTTCACAACGAACACTTCGGATCCATACCATTGGACCCTAATCTCATATTTTGGTGCCTTCCTTTCCGTTTGGGTGCATTTAAAACCGTTTCGCTACTGCACGAAACTTGCAGCAAAACGCGCCAAACTGGTGAAATTAATGAAAAAGTTCGTTCCATAAATCGTGTCATTATTTTTCGCAACGAAAGCTCACGATGCACACCATTGGACCTTAAACTCTTATTTAGGTGCATTTCTTTCCATTTGGGTGCATTTAGAACTGTTTTGCTACTGCACGAAACTTGCTGCAAAATGCGCCAGACTGGTGCAATTAATGTAAAAGTTTGTGCCACGATGTTGTGTCATAATTTTTCGCAATGAACACTCACGATCAACACAATTGGACCCTAAACCCATGTTTTGGTGTGTTTCATTCCGTTTGGGTGCATTTGTGACCGTTTCGCTACTGAATGAAAACACGCCAAACTAGTGCAATTAATCCAAAAGTTCGTGCCATGAAGTTGTTTCGGAATTTTTCGCAACGTATGCTCCCGATCCACACCATTGGACCCTAAACTCATGTTTTGGTGCGTTTCTTTCCGTTTGGGTGCATTTGGGACCGTTTCCCTACTGCACGAAACTTGCTGCAAAACGTGCCACAATGTGATGTAAAAGTTCGTGTCACGAAGTCAAGTCGGAATTTTTCGCAACGAACACTCCCGATTCACACCATTGGACCCTAAACACATGTTTCGGTGCATTTCTTTCTATTTGGGTGCATTCAGAACCATTTTGTTACTACACGAAACTTGCTGCAAAACGTGCCAAACCAGTGCAATTAATGCAAAAGTTCGTGCCACCATGTCTTGTTGAATTTTTCGCAACTTATGCTCCCGATCCACACCATTGGATCCTAAACTCATGTTTTGGTGCATTTCATTCCGTTTGGGTGCATTTGTGACCATTTCGCTACTGCCCGAAACTTGGTCCAAAATGCGCCAGACTGGTGCACGTGCCACGAAGTCAAGTCAGAATTTTTCGCAACGAACACTCCCGATTCACACCATTGGACCCTAAACACATGTTTTGGTGCATTTCTTTCTATTTGGGTGCATTCAGAACCATTTTGCTACTACACGAAACTTGCTGCAAAACGTGCCAAACGAGTGCAATTAATGAAAAAGTGCGTGCCATGATGTCTTCTTCGAATTTTTCACAACGAACACTTCGGATCCATACCATTGGACCCTAATCTCATATTTTGGTGCCTTCCTTTCCGTTTGGGTGCATTTAAAACCGTTTCGCTACTGCACGAAACTTGCTGCAAAACGCGCCAAACAGGTGAAATTAATGAAAAAGTTCGTTCCATAAATCGTGTCATTATTTTTCGCAACGAAAGCTCACGATGCATACCATTGGACCTTAAACTCTTGTTTAGGTGCATTTCTTTCCATTTGGGTGCATTTAGAACTGTTTTGCTACTGCACGAAACTTGCTGCAAAACGCGCCAGACTGGTGCAATTAATGTAAAAGTTTGTGTCACGAAGTTGTGTCATAATTTTTCGCAATGAACACTCACGATCAACACAATTGGACCCTAAACCCATGTTTTGGTGCGTTTCATTCCGTTTGGGTGCATTTGTAACCGTTTCGCTACTGAATGAAAACGTGCCAAACTAGTGCAATTAATCCAAAAGTTCGTGCCATGAAGTTGTTTCGGAATTTTTCACAAAGTATGCTCCCGATCCACACCATTGGACCCTAAACTCATGTTTTGGTGCGTTTCTTTCCGTTTGGGTGCATTTGGGACCGTTTCCCTACTGCACGAACATGCTGCAAAACGAGCCAAACTGGTGCAATTAATGCAAAAGTTCGTGCCACAAAGTCGTGTCGGAATTTTTCACAACGAACGCTCCCGATCCACACCATTGGATCTTAAACTCATGTTTTGGTGCGTTTCTTTCCGTTTGGGTGCATTCATAACCATTTTGCTACTACACGAAACTTGCTGCAAAAAGCACCAAACTAGTGCAGTTAATGAAAAAGTTAGTGCCATGATATCTTGTTAGAATTTCTCGCAACTAACGCTCCCGATCCACACCATTGGAACCTAAACTCATGTTTTGGTGTGTTTCTTTCTGTTTGGGTGCATTTGTGACCGTTTCGGTACTGCATGAAACTTGGGGCAAAACACGCCAGACTGGTGCAATTAATGTAAAAGTTTGTGCCACGAAGTCGTGTCATAATTTTTCGCAACGAAAGCTCACAATGCACACCATTGGACCTTAAACTCTTATTTTTGTGGGTTTCTTTCCGTTCGGGTGCATTTGGAACTGTTTCGCTACTGCACGAAAATGCGTCAAACTGGTGCAATTAATGCAAAAGTTCGGGCCATGATGTCTTCTTAGAATTTTTCACAACGAACGCTTCGGATCCATACCATTGGACCCTAGTCTCATGTTTTGGTGCCTTCCTTTCCGTTTGGGTGCATTTGAAACCGTTCGCTACTGCACGAAACTTGCTGCAAAACGCACCAAACTGGTGAAATTAATGCAAAGTTCGTGCATAAAGTCGTGTCGGAATTTTTTGCAACGACGCTGCCGATCTACACCATTGGACCCTAAACTCATGTTTTGGTGCGTTACTTTCCGTTTGGGTGCATTTGGAACCGTTTTGCTACTGCACGAAACTTGGTGCATAACGCGCCAGACTGGTGCAATTAATGTAAGAGTTCGTGCCACGAAGTCGTGTCATAATTTTTCGCAACGAACGCTCACGATCCAGACCATTGGACCCTAAACTCATGTTTTGGTGCGTTTCTTTCCGTTTGGGTGCATTTGTGACCGTTTTGCTACTGCACGAAACTTGGTGCATAACGCGCCAGACTGGAGCAATTAATGTAAGAGTTCGTGCCACGAAGTCGTGTCATAATTTTTCGCAACGAACGCTCACGATCCACACCATTGGACCCTAAACTCATGTTTTGGTGCGTTTCTTTCCGTTTGGGTGTATTTGGGACTGTTTCGCTATTGCATGAAAACGCGCCAAACTGGTGCAATTAATACAAAAGTTCGTGTCGTGATGTATTGTTAGAATTTTTCACAACGAACGATCCCGATCCATACCATTGGACCCTAGTCTCATGTTTTGGTGCCTTCCTTTCCGTTTGGGTGCATTTGGAACCATTTCGCTACTGCACGAAACTTGCTGCAAAACGCGCGAGACTGGTGCAATTAATGTAAAAGTTTGTGCCACGAAGTTGTGTCATAATTTTTCGCAATGAACACTCACGATGAACACAATGGGACCCTAAACTCATGTTTTGGTGCGTTTCTTTCCGTTTGGGTGCATTTGTGACCGTTTCGCTACTGAACAAAAACGCGCCAAACTAGTGCAATTAATCCAAAAGTTCGTGCCATGAAGTTGTTTCGGAATTTTTCGCAACGTATACTCCCGATCCAAACCATTGGACCCTAAACTCATGTTTTGGTGCGTTTCTTTTCGTTTGGGTGCATTTGGGACCGTTTCCCTACTGCACGAAACTTGCTGCAAAACGTGCCAAAATGTGATGTAAAAGTTCGTGCCACGAAGTCAAGTCAGAATTTTTCGCAACGAACACTCCCGATTCAGACCATTGGACCCTAAACACATGTTTTGGTGCATTTCTTTCTATTTGGGTTCATTCAGAACCATTTTGCTACTACACGAAACTTGCTGCAAAATGTGCCAAACTAGTGCAATTAATGAAAAAGTGCGTGCCATGATGTCTTCTTCGAATTTTTCACAACGAACACTTCGGATCCATACCATTGGACCCTAATCTCATATTTTGGTGCCTTCCTTTACGTTTGGGTGAATTTAAAACCATTTCGCTACTGCACAAAACTTGCTGCAAAACGCGCCAAACTGGTGAAATTAATGAAAAAGTTCGTTCCATAAATCGTGTCATTATTTTTCGCAACGAAAGCTCACGATGCACACCATTGGACCTTAAACTCTTGTTTAGGTGCATTTCTTTCCATTTGGGTGCGTTTGGAACCGTTTTGCTACTGCACGAAACTTGCTGCAAAACGCGCCAGACTGGTGCAATTAATGTAAAAGTTTGTGCCACGAAGTTGTGTCATAATTTTTCGCAATGAACACTCACGATGAACACAATGGGACCCTAAACTCATGTTTTGGTGCGTTTCTTTTCGTTTGGGTGCATTTGGGACCGTTTCCCTACTGCACGAAACTTGCTGCAAAACGTGCCAAAATGTGATGTAAAAGTTCGTGCCACGAAGTCAAGTCAGAATTTTTCGCAACGAACACTCCCGATTCAGACCATTGGACCCTAAACACATGTTTTGGTGCATTTCTTTCTATTTGGGTTCATTCAGAACCATTTTGCTACTACACGAAACTTGCTGCAAAATGTGCCAAACTAGTGCAATTAATGAAAAAGTGCGTGCCATTATGTCTTCTTCGAATTTTTCACAACGAACACTTCGGATCCATACCATTGGACCCTAATCTCATATTTTGGTGCCTTCCTTTCCGTTTGGGTGCATTTAAAACAGTTTCGCTACTGCACGAAACTTGCTGCAAAACGCGCCAAACTGGTGAAATTAATGAAAAAGTTCGTTCCATAAATCGTGTCATTATTTTTCGCAACGAAAGCTCACGATGCACACCATTGGACCTTAAACTCTTGTTTAGGTGCATTTCTTTCCATTTGGGTGCATTTAGAACTGTTTTGCTACTGCACGAAACATGCTGCAAAATGCGCCAGACTGGTGCAATTAATGTAAAAGTTTGTGCCACGATGTTGTGTCATAATTTTTCGCAATGAACACTCACGATCAACACAATTGGACCCTAAACCCATGTTTTGGTGCGTTTCATTCCGTTTGGGTGCATTTGTGACCGTTTCGCTACTGAATGAAAACACGCCAAACTAGTGCAATTAATCCAAAAGTTCGTGCCATGAAGTTGTTTCGGAATTTTTCGCAACGTATGCTCCCGATCCACACCATTGGACCCTAAACTCATGTTTTGGTGCGTTTCTTTCCGTTTGGGTGCATTTGGGACCGTTTCCCTACTGCACGAAACTTGCTGCAAAACGTGCCACAATGTGATGTAAAAGTTCGTGTCACGAAGTCAAGTCGGAATTTTTCGCAACGAACACTCCCGATTCACACCATTGGACCCTAAACACATGTTTTGGTGCATTTCTTTCTATTTGGGTGCATTCAGAACCATTTTGTTACTACACGAAACTTGCTGCAAAACGTGCCAAACCAGTGCAATTAATGCAAAAGTTCGTGCCACCATGTCTTGTTGAATTTTTCGCAACTTATGCTCCCGATCCACACCATTGGATCCTAAACTCATGTTTTGGTGCATTTCATTCCGTTTGGGTGCATTTGTGACCATTTTGCTACTGCCCGAAACTTGGTCCAAAATGCGCCAGACTGGTGCACGTGCCACGAAGTCGTGTCATAATTTTTCGCAACGTATGCTCCCGATCCACACAATTGGACCCTAAACTCAAGTTTTGGTGAGTTTCTTTCCGTTTGGGTGCATTTGGGACCGTTTCCCTACTGCACAAAACTTGCTGCAAAACGTGCCAAACTGTGATGTAAAAGTTCGTGCCCCGAAGTCAAGTCAGAATTTTTCGCAACGAACACTCCCGATCCACACCATTGGACCCTAAACACATGTTTTGGTGCGTTTCTTTCTGTTTGGGTGCATTTGGAACTATTTCCCTACTGCACGAAACTTGCTGCAAAACGAGCCAAACTGGTCCAATTAATGCAAAAGTTCGTACCACAAAGTCGTGTCGGAATTTTTCACAACGAACGCTCCCGATCCACACCATTGGATCCTAAACTCATGTTTTGGTGCGTTTCTTTCCGTTTGGGTGCATTCAGAACCGTTTTGCTACTACACGAAACTTGCTGGAAAAAGCACCAAACTAGTGCAGTTAATGAAAAAGTTAGTGCCATGATATATTGCTAGAATTTCTCGCAACTAACGCTCCCGATCCACACCATTGGAACCTAAACTCATGTTTTGGTGCGTTTCTTTCCGTTTGGTTGCATTTGTGACCGTTTCGGGACTGCACGAAACTTGGGGCAAAACACGCCAGACTGGTGCAATTAATGTAAAAGTTTGTGCCACGAAGTCGTGTCATTATTTTTCGCAACAAAAGCTCACGATGCAGACCATTGGACCTTAAACTCTTGTTTTGGTGCATTTCTTTCCGTTTGGGTGCATTTGGAACCGTTTCACTACTGCGTGAAACTTGCTGCAAAATGCGCCAAACTGGTGCAGTTAATGCAAAAGTTCATGCCGCGAAGTCATGTCAGAATTTTTGACAACGACGCTCCGGATCCACACCACTGGACCCTAAACTCATGTTTTGGTGCATTTCTTTCCCTTTTCGGTGCATTTGGAACCATTTTGCTACTACACGAAACTTGCTGCAAAACGCGCCGAACTAGTGCAATTAATGCAAAAGTTCGTGCCACCATGTCTTGTTAGAATTTTTCGCAACTTATGCTCCCGATCCACACCATTGGATCCTAAACTCATGTTTTTGTGCATTTCATTCCGTTTGGGTGCATTTGTGACCATTTCGCTACTGCCCGAAACTTGGTCCAAAATGCGCCAAACTGGTGCAATTAATGTAAAAGTTTGTGCCACGAAGTGGTGTCATAATTTTTCGCAACGAAGGCTCACGATCCACACAATTGGACCCTAAACTCATGTTTTGGTGTGTTTCTTTCCATTTGGGTGCATTCGTGACCGTTTCGCTACTGAACGAAAACGAGCCAAACTAGTGAAATTATTGCAAAAGTTTGTGCCACGAAGTTGTGTCGGAATTTTTCGCAACGTATGCTCCCGATCCACACAATTGGGACCTAAACTCATATTTTGGTGAGTTTCTTTCTATTTGGGTGCATTTGGGACCGTTTCCCTACTACACGAAACTTGCTGCAAAACGTGCCAAACTGTGATGTAAAAGTTCGTGCCACAAAGTCGTGTCAGAATTTTTCACAACGAACCCTCCCGATCCACACCATTGGACTCTAAACTCATGTTTTGGTGCGTTTCTTTCCGTTTGGGTGCATTCAGAACCATTTTGCTACTACACAAAACTTGCTGCAAAAAGCACCAAACTAGTGCAGTTAATGAAAAAGTTTGTGCCACGAAGTCATGTCATTATTTTTCACAACGAAAGCTCACGATGCACACCATTGGACCTTAACCTCTTGTTTTGGTGGGTTTCTTTCCGTTCGGGTGCATTTGGAACTATTTCGCTACTGCACGAAAACACGTCAAACTGGTGCAATTAATGCAAAAGTTTGTGCCATGATGTCTTCTTACAATTTTTCACAACGAATGCTTCGGATCCATACCATTGGACCCTAGTCTCATGTTTTGGTGCCTTCCTTTCCGTTTGGGTGCATTTGAAACCGTTCGCTACTACACGAAACTTGTTGCAAAACGCGCCAAACTGGTGAAATTAATGCAAGAGTTCGTGCCGCGAAGTCGTGTCATAATTTTTCGCAACGAACGCCACGATCCACACCATTGGACCCTAAACTCATGTTTTGGTGCATTTCTTTCCGTTTGGGTGTATTTGGGACCGTTTCGCTATTGCACGAAAATGAACGAAACTGGTGCAATTAATACAAAAGTTCGTGCCGTGATGTATTGTTAGAATTTTTCACAACGAACTCTCCCGATCCATACCATTGGACCCTAGTATCATGTTTTGGTGCGTTCCTTTCCGTTTGGGTGCATTTGGAACCATTTCGCTACTGCACGAAACTTGCTACAAAACGCGCCAGACTGGTGTAATTAATGTAAAAGTTCGTGCCACGAAGTTGTGTCATAATTTTTCGCAATGAACACTCATGATCCACACAATTGGACCCTAAACTCATGTTTTGGTACGTTTCTTTCCGTTTGGGTGCATTTGTGATTGTTTTGCTACTGAACGAAAACGCGCCAAACTAGTGCAATTAATCCAAAAGATCGTGCCATGAAGTTGTTTCGAAATTTTTCACAACGTATGCTCCCAATCCACACCATTGGACCCTAAACTCATGTTTTGCTGCGTTTCTTTCCATTTGGGTGCATTTGGGACCATTTCCCTACTGCACGAAACTTGCTGCAAAACGTGCCAAACTGTGATGTAAAAGTTCGTGCCCCGAAGTCAAGTCAGAATTTTTCGCAATGAACACTCCCGATCCACACCATTGGACCCTAAACACATGTTTTGGTGCGTTTCTTTCTGTTTGGGTGCATTTGGAACCATTTCGCTACTGCACGAAACTTGCTGCAAAACGCGCCAGACTGGTGCAATTAATGTAAAAGTTCGTGCCACGAAGTTGTGTCATAATTTTTCGCAATGAACACTCATGATCCACACAATTGGACCCTAAACTCATGTTTTGGTGCGTTTCTTTCTGTTTGGGTGCATTTGTGACTGTTTCGCTACTGAACGAAAATGCGCCAAACTAGTGCAATTAATCCAAAAGATCATGCCATGAAGTTGTTTCGAAATTTTTCGCAACGTATGCTCCCGATCCACACCATTGGACCCTAAACTCATGTTTTGGTGCGTTTCTTTCCGTTTGGGTGCATATGGAACCGTTTCCCTACTGCACGAAACTTGCTGCAAAACATGCCAAACTAGTGCAATTGATGAAAAAGTTCATGCCATGATGTCTTGTTAGAATTTTTCATAACAAACGCTCCCGATCCACACCATTGGAATCTAATCTCATGTTTTGGTGCGTTTCTTTCCGTTTGGGTGCATTTGTGACCGTTTCGGGACTGCACGAAACTTGGGGCAAAACGCGCCAGACTGGTGCAATTAATGTAAAAGTTCGTGTCACGAAGTCGTGTCATTATTTTTCGCAATGAAAGCTCACGATGCACACCATTGGACCTTAAACTCTTGTTTTGGTGCATTTCTTTCCGTTTGGGTGCATTTGGAACCATTTCGCTACTACACGACACTTGTTGCAAAATGCGCCAAACTGGTGCAGTTAATGCAAAAGTTCATGCCACGAAGTCGTGTCAGAATTTTTCACTACGACGCTCCGGATCCACACCACTGGACCCTAAACTCATGTTTTGGTGTGTTTCTTTCTGTTTGGGTGCATTTGGAACCATTTTGCTACTACATGAAACTTGCTGCAAAATGCGCCGAACTAGTGCAATTAATGCAAAAGTTCATGCCACCATGTCTTGTTAGAATTTTTCGCAACTTATGCTCTCGATCCACACCATTGGATCCTAAACTCATGTTTTGGTGCATTTCATTCCATTTGGGTGCAGTTGTGTCATAATTTTTCGCAATGAACACTCATGATCCACACAATTGGACCCTAAACTCATGTTTTGGTGCGTTTGTGACTGTTTTGCTACTGAACGAAAACGCGCCAAACTAGTGCAATTAATCCAAAAGATCGTGTCATGAAGTTGTTTCGAAATTTTTCGCAACGTATGCTCCCGATCCACACCATTGGACCCTAAACTCATGTTTTGGTGCGTTTCTTTCCATTTGGGTGCATTTGGGACCATTTCCCTACTGCACGAAACTTGCTGCAAAACGTGCCAAACTGTGATGTAAAAGTTCGTGCCCCGAAGTCAAGTCAGAATTTTTCGCAATGAACACTCCCGATCCACACCATTGGACCCTAAACACATGTTTTGGTGCGTTTCTTTCTGTTTGGGTGCATTTGGAACCATTTCGCTACTGCACGAAACTTGCTGCAAAACGCGCCAGACTGGTGCAATTAATGTAAAAGTTCGTGCCACGAAGTTGTGTCATAATTTTTCGCAATGAACACTCATGATCCACACAATTGGACCATAAACTCATGTTTTGGTGCGTTTCTTTCCGTTTGGGTGCATTTGTGACTGTTTCGCTACTGAACGAAAACGCGCCAAACTAGTGCAATTAATCCAAAAGATCGTGCCAGGAAGTTGTTTCAAAAATTTTCGCATCGTATGCTCCCGATCCACACCATTGGACCCTAAACTCATGTTTTGGTGCGTTTCTTTCCATTTGGGTGCATTTGGGACCATTTCCTTACTGTACGAAACTTGCTGCAAAACGTGCCAAACTGTGATGTAAAAGTTCGTGCCCCGAAGTCAAGTCAGAATTTTTCGGAATGAACACTCCCGATCCACACCATTGGACCCTAAACACATGTTTTGGTGCGTTTCTTTCTGTTTGGGTGCATTTGGAACAATTTCGCTACTGCACGAAACTTGCTGCAAAAAGCGCCAGACTGGTGCAATTAATGTAAAAGTTCGTGCCACGAAGTTGTGTCATAATTTTTCGCAATGAACACTCATGATCCACACAATTGGACCCTAAACACATGTTTTGGTGCATTTCTTTCTATTTGGGTTCATTCAGAACCATTTTGCTACTACACGAAACTTGCTGCAAAATGTGCCAAACTAGTGCAATTAATGAAAAAGTGCGTGCCATTATGTCTTCTTCGAATTTTTCACAACGAACACTTCGGATCCATACCATTGGACCCTAATCTCATATTTTGGTGCCTTCCTTTCCGTTTGGGTGCATTTAAAACAGTTTCGCTACTGCACGAAACTTGCTGCAAAACGCGCCAAACTGGTGAAATTAATGAAAAAGTTCGTTCCATAAATCGTGTCATTATTTTTCGCAACGAAAGCTCACGATGCACACCATTGGACCTTAAACTCTTGTTTAGGTGCATTTCTTTCCATTTGGGTGCATTTAGAACTGTTTTGCTACTGCACGAAACATGCTGCAAAATGCGCCAGACTGGTGCAATTAATGTAAAAGTTTGTGCCACGATGTTGTGTCATAATTTTTCGCAATGAACACTCACGATCAACACAATTGGACCCTAAACCCATGTTTTGGTGCGTTTCATTCCGTTTGGGTGCATTTGTGACCGTTTCGCTACTGAATGAAAACACGCCAAACTAGTGCAATTAATCCAAAAGTTCGTGCCATGAAGTTGTTTCGGAATTTTTCGCAACGTATGCTCCCGATCCACACCATTGGACCCTAAACTCATGTTTTGGTGCGTTTCTTTCCGTTTGGGTGCATTTGGGACCGTTTCCCTACTGCACGAAACTTGCTGCAAAACGTGCCACAATGTGATGTAAAAGTTCGTGTCACGAAGTCAAGTCGGAATTTTTCGCAACGAACACTCCCGATTCACACCATTGGACCCTAAACACATGTTTTGGTGCATTTCTTTCTATTTGGGTGCATTCAGAACCATTTTGTTACTACACGAAACTTGCTGCAAAACGTGCCAAACCAGTGCAATTAATGCAAAAGTTCGTGCCACCATGTCTTGTTGAATTTTTCGCAACTTATGCTCCCGATCCACACCATTGGATCCTAAACTCATGTTTTGGTGCATTTCATTCCGTTTGGGTGCATTTGTGACCATTTTGCTACTGCCCGAAACTTGGTCCAAAATGCGCCAGACTGGTGCACGTGCCACGAAGTCGTGTCATAATTTTTCGCAACGTATGCTCCCGATCCACACAATTGGACCCTAAACTCAAGTTTTGGTGAGTTTCTTTCCGTTTGGGTGCATTTGGGACCGTTTCCCTACTGCACAAAACTTGCTGCAAAACGTGCCAAACTGTGATGTAAAAGTTCGTGCCCCGAAGTCAAGTCAGAATTTTTCGCAACGAACACTCCCGATCCACACCATTGGACCCTAAACACATGTTTTGGTGCGTTTCTTTCTGTTTGGGTGCATTTGGAACTATTTCCCTACTGCACGAAACTTGCTGCAAAACGAGCCAAACTGGTCCAATTAATGCAAAAGTTCGTACCACAAAGTCGTGTCGGAATTTTTCACAACGAACGCTCCCGATCCACACCATTGGATCCTAAACTCATGTTTTGGTGCGTTTCTTTCCGTTTGGGTGCATTCAGAACCGTTTTGCTACTACACGAAACTTGCTGGAAAAAGCACCAAACTAGTGCAGTTAATGAAAAAGTTAGTGCCATGATATATTGCTAGAATTTCTCGCAACTAACGCTCCCGATCCACACCATTGGAACCTAAACTCATGTTTTGGTGCGTTTCTTTCCGTTTGGTTGCATTTGTGACCGTTTCGGGACTGCACGAAACTTGGGGCAAAACACGCCAGACTGGTGCAATTAATGTAAAAGTTTGTGCCACGAAGTCGTGTCATTATTTTTCGCAACAAAAGCTCACGATGCAGACCATTGGACCTTAAACTCTTGTTTTGGTGCATTTCTTTCCGTTTGGGTGCATTTGGAACCGTTTCACTACTGCGTGAAACTTGCTGCAAAATGCGCCAAACTGGTGCAGTTAATGCAAAAGTTCATGCCGCGAAGTCATGTCAGAATTTTTGACAACGACGCTCCGGATCCACACCACTGGACCCTAAACTCATGTTTTGGTGCATTTCTTTCCCTTTTCGGTGCATTTGGAACCATTTTGCTACTACACGAAACTTGCTGCAAAACGCGCCGAACTAGTGCAATTAATGCAAAAGTTCGTGCCACCATGTCTTGTTAGAATTTTTCGCAACTTATGCTCCCGATCCACACCATTGGATCCTAAACTCATGTTTTTGTGCATTTCATTCCGTTTGGGTGCATTTGTGACCATTTCGCTACTGCCCGAAACTTGGTCCAAAATGCGCCAAACTGGTGCAATTAATGTAAAAGTTTGTGCCACGAAGTGGTGTCATAATTTTTCGCAACGAAGGCTCACGATCCACACAATTGGACCCTAAACTCATGTTTTGGTGTGTTTCTTTCCATTTGGGTGCATTCGTGACCGTTTCGCTACTGAACGAAAACGAGCCAAACTAGTGAAATTATTGCAAAAGTTTGTGCCACGAAGTTGTGTCGGAATTTTTCGCAACGTATGCTCCCGATCCACACAATTGGGACCTAAACTCATATTTTGGTGAGTTTCTTTCTATTTGGGTGCATTTGGGACCGTTTCCCTACTACACGAAACTTGCTGCAAAACGTGCCAAACTGTGATGTAAAAGTTCGTGCCACAAAGTCGTGTCAGAATTTTTCACAACGAACCCTCCCGATCCACACCATTGGACTCTAAACTCATGTTTTGGTGCGTTTCTTTCCGTTTGGGTGCATTCAGAACCATTTTGCTACTACACAAAACTTGCTGCAAAAAGCACCAAACTAGTGCAGTTAATGAAAAAGTTTGTGCCACGAAGTCATGTCATTATTTTTCACAACGAAAGCTCACGATGCACACCATTGGACCTTAACCTCTTGTTTTGGTGGGTTTCTTTCCGTTCGGGTGCATTTGGAACTATTTCGCTACTGCACGAAAACACGTCAAACTGGTGCAATTAATGCAAAAGTTTGTGCCATGATGTCTTCTTACAATTTTTCACAACGAATGCTTCGGATCCATACCATTGGACCCTAGTCTCATGTTTTGGTGCCTTCCTTTCCGTTTGGGTGCATTTGAAACCGTTCGCTACTACACGAAACTTGTTGCAAAACGCGCCAAACTGGTGAAATTAATGCAAGAGTTCGTGCCGCGAAGTCGTGTCATAATTTTTCGCAACGAACGCCACGATCCACACCATTGGACCCTAAACTCATGTTTTGGTGCATTTCTTTCCGTTTGGGTGTATTTGGGACCGTTTCGCTATTGCACGAAAATGAACGAAACTGGTGCAATTAATACAAAAGTTCGTGCCGTGATGTATTGTTAGAATTTTTCACAACGAACTCTCCCGATCCATACCATTGGACCCTAGTATCATGTTTTGGTGCGTTCCTTTCCGTTTGGGTGCATTTGGAACCATTTCGCTACTGCACGAAACTTGCTACAAAACGCGCCAGACTGGTGTAATTAATGTAAAAGTTCGTGCCACGAAGTTGTGTCATAATTTTTCGCAATGAACACTCATGATCCACACAATTGGACCCTAAACTCATGTTTTGGTACGTTTCTTTCCGTTTGGGTGCATTTGTGATTGTTTTGCTACTGAACGAAAACGCGCCAAACTAGTGCAATTAATCCAAAAGATCGTGCCATGAAGTTGTTTCGAAATTTTTCACAACGTATGCTCCCAATCCACACCATTGGACCCTAAACTCATGTTTTGCTGCGTTTCTTTCCATTTGGGTGCATTTGGGACCATTTCCCTACTGCACGAAACTTGCTGCAAAACGTGCCAAACTGTGATGTAAAAGTTCGTGCCCCGAAGTCAAGTCAGAATTTTTCGCAATGAACACTCCCGATCCACACCATTGGACCCTAAACACATGTTTTGGTGCGTTTCTTTCTGTTTGGGTGCATTTGGAACCATTTCGCTACTGCACGAAACTTGCTGCAAAACGCGCCAGACTGGTGCAATTAATGTAAAAGTTCGTGCCACGAAGTTGTGTCATAATTTTTCGCAATGAACACTCATGATCCACACAATTGGACCCT
The DNA here is from genome assembly GCF_016808335.1 of Panicum virgatum. Lineage (NCBI taxonomy): Eukaryota > Viridiplantae > Streptophyta > Magnoliopsida > Poales > Poaceae > Panicum > Panicum virgatum. The sequence goes on from NW_024376497.1 coordinate 43,956, forward strand.
AAACTCATGTTTTGGTGCGTTTCTTTCTGTTTGGGTGCATTTGTGACTGTTTCGCTACTGAACGAAAATGCGCCAAACTAGTGCAATTAATCCAAAAGATCATGCCATGAAGTTGTTTCGAAATTTTTCGCAACGTATGCTCCCGATCCACACCATTGGACCCTAAACTCATGTTTTGGTGCGTTTCTTTCCGTTTGGGTGCATATGGAACCGTTTCCCTACTGCACGAAACTTGCTGCAAAACATGCCAAACTAGTGCAATTGATGAAAAAGTTCATGCCATGATGTCTTGTTAGAATTTTTCATAACAAACGCTCCCGATCCACACCATTGGAATCTAATCTCATGTTTTGGTGCGTTTCTTTCCGTTTGGGTGCATTTGTGACCGTTTCGGGACTGCACGAAACTTGGGGCAAAACGCGCCAGACTGGTGCAATTAATGTAAAAGTTCGTGTCACGAAGTCGTGTCATTATTTTTCGCAATGAAAGCTCACGATGCACACCATTGGACCTTAAACTCTTGTTTTGGTGCATTTCTTTCCGTTTGGGTGCATTTGGAACCATTTCGCTACTACACGACACTTGTTGCAAAATGCGCCAAACTGGTGCAGTTAATGCAAAAGTTCATGCCACGAAGTCGTGTCAGAATTTTTCACTACGACGCTCCGGATCCACACCACTGGACCCTAAACTCATGTTTTGGTGTGTTTCTTTCTGTTTGGGTGCATTTGGAACCATTTTGCTACTACATGAAACTTGCTGCAAAATGCGCCGAACTAGTGCAATTAATGCAAAAGTTCATGCCACCATGTCTTGTTAGAATTTTTCGCAACTTATGCTCTCGATCCACACCATTGGATCCTAAACTCATGTTTTGGTGCATTTCATTCCATTTGGGTGCAGTTGTGTCATAATTTTTCGCAATGAACACTCATGATCCACACAATTGGACCCTAAACTCATGTTTTGGTGCGTTTGTGACTGTTTTGCTACTGAACGAAAACGCGCCAAACTAGTGCAATTAATCCAAAAGATCGTGTCATGAAGTTGTTTCGAAATTTTTCGCAACGTATGCTCCCGATCCACACCATTGGACCCTAAACTCATGTTTTGGTGCGTTTCTTTCCATTTGGGTGCATTTGGGACCATTTCCCTACTGCACGAAACTTGCTGCAAAACGTGCCAAACTGTGATGTAAAAGTTCGTGCCCCGAAGTCAAGTCAGAATTTTTCGCAATGAACACTCCCGATCCACACCATTGGACCCTAAACACATGTTTTGGTGCGTTTCTTTCTGTTTGGGTGCATTTGGAACCATTTCGCTACTGCACGAAACTTGCTGCAAAACGCGCCAGACTGGTGCAATTAATGTAAAAGTTCGTGCCACGAAGTTGTGTCATAATTTTTCGCAATGAACACTCATGATCCACACAATTGGACCATAAACTCATGTTTTGGTGCGTTTCTTTCCGTTTGGGTGCATTTGTGACTGTTTCGCTACTGAACGAAAACGCGCCAAACTAGTGCAATTAATCCAAAAGATCGTGCCAGGAAGTTGTTTCAAAAATTTTCGCATCGTATGCTCCCGATCCACACCATTGGACCCTAAACTCATGTTTTGGTGCGTTTCTTTCCATTTGGGTGCATTTGGGACCATTTCCTTACTGTACGAAACTTGCTGCAAAACGTGCCAAACTGTGATGTAAAAGTTCGTGCCCCGAAGTCAAGTCAGAATTTTTCGGAATGAACACTCCCGATCCACACCATTGGACCCTAAACACATGTTTTGGTGCGTTTCTTTCTGTTTGGGTGCATTTGGAACAATTTCGCTACTGCACGAAACTTGCTGCAAAAAGCGCCAGACTGGTGCAATTAATGTAAAAGTTCGTGCCACGAAGTTGTGTCATAATTTTTCGCAATGAACACTCATGATCCACACAATTGGACCCTAAACTCATGTTTTGGTGCGTTTCTTTCCGTTTGGGTGCATTTGTGACTGTTTCGCTACTGAACGAAAACGCGCCAAACAAGTGCAATTAATCCAAAAGATCGTGCCAGGAAGTTGTTTCAAAATTTTTCGCATCGTATGCTCCCGATCCACACCATTGGACCCTAAACTCATGTTTTGGTGCGTTTCTTTCCATTTGGGTGCATTTGGGACCATTTCCCTACTGCACGAAACTTGCTGCAAAACGTGCCAAACTGTGATGTAAAAGTTCGTGCCCCGAAGTCGAGTCAGAATTTTTCGCAATGAACACTCCCGATCCACACCATTGGACCCTAAACACATGTTTTGGTGCGTTTCTTTCTGTTTGGGTGCATTTGGAACAATTTCGCTACTGCACGAAACTTGCTGCAAAAAGCGCCAGACTGGTGCAATTAATGTAAAAGTTCGTGCCACGAAGTTGTGTCATAATTTTTCGCAATGAACACTCATGATCCACACAATTGGACCCTAAACTCATGTTTTGGTGCGTTTCTTTCCGTTTGGGTGCATTTGTGACTGTTTCATTACTGAACGAAAACGCGCCAAACAAGTGCAATTAATCCAAAAGATCGTGCCATGAAATTGTTTCGAAATTTTTCGCAAAGTATGCTCCCGATCCACACCATTGGACCCTAAACTCATGTTTTGGTGCGTTTCTTTCCATTTGGGTGCATTTGGGACCATTTCCCTACTGCACGAAACTTGCTGCAAAACGTGCCAAACTGTGATGTAAAAGTTCGTGCCCCGAAGTCGAGTCAGAATTTTTCGCAATGAACACTCCCGATCCACACCATTGGACCCTAAACACATGTTTTGGTGCGTTTCTTTCTGTTTGGGTGCATTTGGAACCATTTCGCTACTGCACGAAACTTGCTGCAAAACGCGCCAGACTGGTGCAATTAATGTAAAAGTTCGTGCCACGAAGTTGTGTCATAATTTTTCGCAATGAACACTCATGATCCACACAATTGGACCCTAAACTCATGTTTTGGTGCGTTTCTTTCCGTTTGGGTGCATTTGTGACTGTTTCGCTACTGAACGAAAACGCGCCAAACTAGTGCAATAAATCCAAAAGATCGTGCCATGAAGTTGTTTTGAAATTTTTCGCAACGTATGCTCCCGATCCACACCATTGGACTCTAAACTCATGTTTTGGTGTGTTTCTTTCCATTTGGGTGCATTTGGGACCATTTCCCTACTGCACGAAACTTGCTGCAAAACGTGCCAAACTGTGATGTAAAAGTTCGTGCCCCGAAGTCAAGTCAGAATTTTTCGCAATGAACACTCCCGATCCACACCATTGGACCCTAAACACATGTTTTGGTGCGTTTCTTTCTGTTTGGGTGCATTTGGAACCATTTCGCTACTGCACGAAACTTGCTGCAAAAAGCGCCAGACTGGTGCAATTAATGTAAAAGTTCGTGCCACGAAGTTGTGTCATAATTTTTCGCAATGAACACTCATGATCCACACAGTTGGACCCTAAACTCATGTTTTGGTGCGTTTCTTTCCATTTGGGTGCATTTGTGACTGTTTCGCTACTGAACGAAAACGCGCCAAACAAGTGCAATTAATCCAAAAGATCGTGCCATGAAATTGTTTCGAAATTTTTCGCAAAGTATGCTCCCGATCCACACCATTGGACCCTAAACTTATGTTTTGGTGCGTTTCTTTCCATTTGGGTGCATTTGGGACCATTTCCCTACTGCACGAAACTTGCTGCAAAACGTGCCAAACTGTGATGTAAAAGTTCGTGCCCCGAAGTCGAGTCAGAATTTTTCGCAATGAACACTCCCGATCCACACCATTGGACCCTAAACACATGTTTTGGTGCGTTTCTTTCTGTTTGGGTGCATTTGGAACCATTTCGCTACTGCACGAAACTTGCTGCAAAACGCGCCAGACTGGTGCAATTAATGTAAAAGTTGGTGCCACGAAGTTGTGTCATAATTTTTCGCAATGAACACTCATGATCCACACAATTGGACCCTAAACTCATGTTTTGGTGCGTTTCTTTCCGTTTGGGTGCATTTGTGACTGTTTCGCTACTGAACGAAAACGCGCCAAACTAGTGCAATAAATCCAAAAGATCGTGCCATGAAGTTGTTTCGAAATTTTTCGCAACGTATGCTCCCGATCCACACCATTGGACCCTAAACTCATGTTTTGGTGTGTTTCTTTCCATTTGGGTGCATTTGGGACCATTTCCCTACTGCACGAAACTTGCTGCAAAACGTGCCAAACTGTGATGTAAAAGTTCGTGCCCCGAAGTCAAGTCAGAATTTTTCGCAATGAACACTCCCGATCCACACCATTGGACCCTAAACACATGTTTTGGTGCGTTTCTTTCTGTTTGGGTGCATTTGGAACCATTTCGCTACTACATGAAACGTGCTGCAAAATGCGCCGAACTAGTGCAATTAATGCAAAAGTTCGTGCCACCATGTCTTGTTAGATTTTTTCGCAACTTATGCTCCCGATCCACACCATTGGATCCTAAACTCATGTTTTGGTGCATTTCATTCCGTTTGGGAGCATTTGTGACCATTTCGGTACTGCCCGAAACTTGGTCCAAAACGCGCCAGACTGGTGCAATTAATGCAAAAGTTCGTGCCACGAAGTTGTGTCATAATTTTTCGCAATGAACACTCATGATCCACACAATTGGACCCTAAACTCATGTTTTGGTGCGTTTCTTTCCGTTTGGGTGCATTTGTGACTGTTTCGCTACTGAACGAAAACGCGCCAAACTAGTGCAATTAATCCAAAAGATCGTGCCAGGAAGTTGTTTCAAAATTTTTCGCATCGTATGCTCCCGATCCACACCATTGGACCCTAAACTCATGTTTTGGTGCGTTTCTTTCCATTTGGGTGCATTTGGGACCATTTCCCTACTGTACGAAACTTGCTGCAAAACGTGCCAAACTGTGATGTAAAAGTTCGTGCCCCGAAGTCAAGTCAGAATTTTTCGGAATGAACACTCCCGATCCACACCATTGGACCCTAAACACATGTTTTGGTGCGTTTCTTTCTGTTTGGGTGCATTTGGAACAATTTCGCTACTGCACGAAACTTGCTGCAAAAAGCGCCAGACTGGTGCAATTAATGTAAAGTTCGTGCCACGAAGTTGTGTCATAATTTTTCGCAATGAACACTCATGATCCACACAATTGGACCCTAAACTCATGTTTTGGTGCGTTTCTTTCCGTTTGGGTGCATTTGTGACTGTTTCATTACTGAACGAAAACGCGCCAAACAAGTGCAATTAATCCAAAAGATCGTGCCATGAAATTGTTTCGAAATTTTTCGCAAAGTATGCTCCCGATCCACACCATTGGACCCTAAACTCATGTTTTGGTGCGTTTCTTTCCATTTGGGTGCATTTGGGACCATTTCCCTACTGCACGAAACTTGCTGCAAAACGTGCCAAACTGTGATGTAAAAGTTCGTGCCCCGAAGTCGAGTCAGAATTTTTCGCAATGAACACTCCCGATCCACACCATTGGACCCTAAACACATGTTTTGGTGCGTTTCTTTCTGTTTGGGTGCATTTGGAACCATTTCGCTACTGCACGAACTTGCTGCAAAACGCGCCAGACTGGTGCAATTAATGTAAAAGTTCGTGCCCACGAAGTTGTGTCATAATTTTTCGCAATGAACACTCATGATCCACACAATTGGGACCCTAAACTCTGTTTTGGTGCGTTTCTTCCGTTTGGGTTGCATTTGTGACTGTTTCGCTACTGAACGAAACGCGCCAACTAGTGCAATAAATCCAAAAGATCGGTGCCATGAAGTTGTTTCGAAATTTTTCGCAACGTATGCTCCCGATCCACACCATTGGACTCTAAACTCATGTTTTGGTGTGTTTCTTTCCATTTGGGTGCATTTGGGACCATTTCCCTACTGCACGAAAACTTGCTGCAAAACGTGCCAAACTGTGATTTGTAAAGGTTCGTGCCCCGAAGTCAAGTCAGAATTTTTCGCCCAATTGAACACTTCCCGATCCACACCATTGGACCCTAAACACATGTTTTGGTGCGTTTTCTTTCTGTTTGGTTGCACTTTGGAACCATTTCGCCTACTGCACGAAACTTGCTGCAAAAGCGCCAGACTGGTGCCAATTAATGCTAATAGTTCGTTGCCACGATAAGTTTGTGTCCTTAATTTTTCGCAATGAACACTCATGATCCACACAATTGGACCCTAAAACTCATGTTTTGGTGCGTTCATTTACGTTTGGGTGCATTTGACTGTTTCGCTACTGAACGAAAACGCGCCAAACAGTGCAATTAATCCAAAAGTCGTGCCATGAAATTGTTTCGAAATTTTTCGCAAAACCTCCCGATCCACACCATTGGACCCTAAACTCATGTTTTGGTGCGTTTCTTTCCATTTGGGTGCATTGGGACCATTTCCCTACTGCACGAACTTGCTGCAAAACGTGCCAACTGTGATTAAAAGTTCGTGCCCGAAGTCGAGTCAGAATTTTTTCGCAATGAACACTCCCGATCCACACCATTGGACCCTAAACACATGTTTTGGTGCGTTTCTTTCTGTTTGGGTGCATTTGGAACCATTTCGCTACTGCACGAAACTTGCTGCAAAACGCGCCAGACTGGTGCAATTAATGTAAAAGTTGTGCCACGAAGTTGTGTCATAATTTTTCGCAATGAACACTCCCGATCCACACAATTGGACCCTAAACTCATGTTT